>NC_049181.1:20251281-20551286 GCF_009769625.2 Cygnus olor | reverse complement strand
GCAGAAGAGAATCTGTCCTGCCTTTCAAAGCATGCAAGTTCTAGTGTACTGTGTGTAAGGCCTACCCAAAAATGTCATAGACTGAAGAAGGATTTGGAGGTATTTCTGGCCTTTGCAATATTCTGTGGAGGTAAGTATATGAAGGAGTTGTTGAGCAGTGTTCTTTTTTACCCTCCATTTTGTGTGAGATTTACTCCTACCAGCAAGAGGGCTGGTTGCCAAAGAGGGGGAAGAAGCACTTCCATTCATTGCAAGTCTCATGCAGGATGGCTGTGTTGGTCTTACCTCCTGAACCTGCTTTGTGAAGGGTGATGACAGTCTTCTCCAGTGAGATCACCTTCATTCCTCCTGCAATTGAGCTATGAGTGAATACTCACCCTGTCCCCATACTGTTTGTGTTTCATGTGAGTAAATTTTGCTGAGTAGCTTGGAAATTTGATCAAGAATATTTTTCCTTTGCTGTGACCCTGCCCTGCCTTTGCACTGATT
Source organism: Cygnus olor (assembly GCF_009769625.2). Taxonomy (NCBI): domain Eukaryota; kingdom Metazoa; phylum Chordata; class Aves; order Anseriformes; family Anatidae; genus Cygnus; species Cygnus olor. Next base: position 20,550,797 of record NC_049181.1, on the reverse strand, counting down.
CAGGTTGTTGAAAGTATGTCACCAGCTTCGTGAGTCACTGTATTACATTGCTTCAAGAGACGTGCTGATGCTGCTGTACAGAAATTATTGTGCCATAATTGTAAAATGGCTTTTTGTGGGGAGGCCAAAGAGCTGTGATAATAAATAAAAACTGGATTCCAGCAGTTTATCTTCAATTTGTTTAACCAGGGTTAAAGTAAGCTTACTTAAGCAATACTGACATCAATGTTACGGTAAAATTATTAATGTTAATTCAGAGAATACAGCTCTGTGACTGACATAGCAGACGAATTTGCTTTTTCCTATGATAGGGGAGACGACAGTACACTTTCAGTTATAAATTGCTTGGATAAACAAAATTCTCTGGAAAATCTGGGAGAAAAGTGTGTTAATTTTACTGTAAATGTGTGATGTTGCATGATAGGTGAAAACTATTTAGTTGCCTTTGGATAATTACTAATTTACAATTTTATAGCGTGGGCAGCTATTGACGGCAGCAAAGTTAAATGCTTGATAATTGAAAAATGGAGTTTACTATCAAATGAAAAAGTCCTTTGCAGAGTGCCTTTGTGAAAACTACTAGGAAAATCATTATAGTAAGTACTGAAAAGCCAAGTTTAGTAAAAATGCATGAACATCTTGGGGAATGAATTACTCTAACTTTGAGAAATTACCAAGGCAGAGAGCACTTACATTTATTTACTCATAATATGTCTTTTTAACCTTATGAAGTTGGATCTTGCTGCAGAACTCTGACACGATTTCTCTTACCTTTCAACAGTGTGATGAGGTTTGTCACTTAAAGCAAATGGTTAATCTTCAAAATGCATGCTTCTCAAAAGTGGGTATCAAGATGTAGTGAGTCTCTTCCTTTTAAGTCTTGCCTAAGAGAACTAAATTTCTGAATCTAAGATTGACTTTGCTTCCTTTTTCTGTATACCCAACCCTTGCGGAGTTACTGGAGTCAGTAGGGGAGCTATTTGTAGGGTACAGGCCACCAAAAAAAAGTAAGAATCGATGCAAATGTCTAACGGCATTTTGCAAAATACAGTGTACCAAAAGTAACATTAATTCAACATCTATTCCTATGTCATAATTTAGCCCTTTTATATAGCACTGTTAGAATTTGCTTAGTAAATGCTTTATCAGCAATGGCAAGTCTTTGTAACAAAGACCTGTGCTTGGGGTTGGAAGCTTCGCTTCTGCAAATGGCGATTCAAGAGGATGGGAGAGGCGCACTGGGAACCGCTGTCCTCGGTGCTTAGAGCGAGCTCCTGGGAGCGCCTTCTGCCCTGGAGCACACAGGGAAAAGTGCTTTGGTTGCAGTTGCTGTTGCTGAGGCTTTGCAGTACTTCTAAAAGCATGCTGAAGGAAGTTAGGTTATAAAAATGGTATTTTTATCTTAACGGTTTTCAACATCTGTGCAAACCGCCAAGATGTCATAATCTGTTGTATTACTTGCCACTTGTTATGCTTTGCTTCATTAAGAGAAAATGTCAATCACAGCTTAATGACAAGATCACGCTTTGCTTTGCTTTCATGTTACACTGTGTTAGAGAGTTCAGGCAGCAGGAATGGCCTTGGGCCCCCCCATGCATGATTGGAGGGAGGGGACTTTCTGAGAAGCACTGCCTGAACGAAACCTTGAAGCTGGTTGATGAAGAAAACTAAATCCAAGGAAACAGCAATGAAGATACAGGTAGGATCTTGGGAATGTGATAAGTCAGCCACATAAAACCTTGCAGGCTTATTATCTGAAAGAGCAATCAGTTCTGTAGCCAATAACTTAGGCTCAGGCGAGGATCTCAGTGAAGTAGTAATTTATTCGCGATTGCAATGGCGGGCACCCCACAAGCAGGTGCGCACCTACTAGTCACACAGTACTGTTTATATACTTTATTTCTCGATGACCAGGACCCTCCCCTGTTTCCCCATTGACTGGGTAATCCAGGTTCACAACCTATCTGATGCTTCACAGACAATACATGGCCTTCAGTTGCCAGCCTGTTAAATTTCAAACTTCTTTTGACTTTTTTACTGTTTGAAGTGGTAATGTTTCTTCACTTACCTGACTTGACTTGACACCGTGATTTTCACCTAATTGTTCTAAGGAGTCTGGTTGTCTGCATTTTACAAGGTCACCTGCTGAGTTTTCTCATCACTGCAAGTATATCTCAATACCCCATTCCTTACCTTTAAACAATGCAACTCTGCAAAAACAACATTTTTATTCCCACAATTCCCCCCTTTTCTTTTTTTATAAATTGTTGATTTTTGCAAAACTTTTCTGTAAGGTGTAATTTGGTAGATATCTTCCTCTTCTTCACCTTCTTTGCTTTCCATCTCCTCTAATATCATCACCTTATCTGAGTTAGGTGGTGGCTCCATGGTCATTTGTTTCAATAGTGCAGTTTCAGTTAACCACTGTACTAGTCCCTTTTACACAGGGGATAATGCAACAACCAATGGCTGTCAAAACTCCTGCAACTACGATCAAGGATGTAAATATGCCTAATTTTTCTGCCAATTCACTGGCAAGGGTGGTAAACCCTTGCAATGCTCTAGTTACTATGCCATCCGGGGCAGTATTGTTGGGTATAAAAGTGCAACAATGGTTGCTCAGTATCACACACACACACACCTCCTTTCTCTGCAAGCATCATATCTAATGCTATTCTGTTTTCCTGAGCCATTTTGCTGGTGGCATCTAGTTGTTCAACGATTCCTCTTATCGGATCCCTGGTATAATTTGTGAATCTCTGCTGATTATAATAAATATAATTAATCCGATCCACATTCTTATTGATTGTTACCCACCGGAACAGTGACTCAAACCCTGCAGCAATTTGATTCCTGGCTTTGTGTTCATTGGGAACTCCTCTAGGCACCCCAATAGAATCTATGTACACTCTGTCATCAAATGATACTTCTAAGCTTCTTTTACTACTTCTGGGTATTTGTGATGTTTCTCTTTCAAATGCCAGGGTGAAGGGTATAGCTAATTGAACAAGTGCACAAGTGCCTCCCCAGTTAGATGGTAGTGTGGACCGTAAGATCTTCCCTCCACAGTACCACCAGAGATCTGCCCTGGGGATCTCAAGTCTTGAGCAGTTTCCCATCAAGTCGTTGGTAGCATTCAAGGTCCTCGTGCACAAGGCAAATTCTCCCAGATGCCGGGTAGCACTCACACCCTGATGTGAGAGGCAAGCTGTATGGTTACCTATAGCTGTAGAGAATGCAGGGGGAACCCTGATATTGCTATCACGCAAGGAAGGGAACAGCAAAGAGAGAATTACAGGCCTCATTGCCCCAGGCAGTCTTTTCTTGGTACAATGCAATCATACATCACATCCCCTTGGAATTATTGGTCCACCCCAATGGACAGGGCACTATCTGGGCAATCGGTCATCCCGAGGCACAAGCATAGCAATTGCTATGGTTGAGATTCTGGACAGTATATTTGACCCATTCTATCCAGGCATTCACATCCCCATACCCTGTTTCAATCTCAAATGTTTGAACTGCCGCATTTCAGAGGGCCTCCTGTTTTCTCTCCTGTTTTCTCCTTGAGTTTCTCCCTTTCTCTGATGGCAATAGAGGATCGTTTCCATACAGCTATTCTCAATCTGGCTGTTGGGTCTCTCCCAGTTATTTGTTCTCTCTGCTCAATTGTCCTTGGGCATTTAAATCTCCACAAGCTAACACCTCACAAGCATCAAACATGACAGACTGTGGTACATACCCCTCTGTCACATTCACCCATATTTTTACGTGGTATCCCGTCTTACTATTATCTGGTCATGCCTTTTCCAAGTTGCCAATTGACCAAGGCCTTCTCTGAGGCCTACAATCGCTAGAAACAAAATTAATAATTGATTTTTCCCTGTCATTATTTTTAACCCTTAGGTTTCCAAATAATTATCAATACAAAGAATAAGATGAACACTACTACTACAACACACCCCCCTTGGGAGCACTTCAATTCGCTATAGGTCTGTCCTTTCTCTCAATCACAAGTCACACTCATTAGTTACCTGTGAAAATAAAAGGTTAGTTTACAATTGCAAGCTTTTATCCTGCTCAGATTCTATTATGCGATTTTTCTCTTCGATTTCAACTTCCAACCAGTCTTCTGTAGGAACAGCTTCCCAGGTACTAGGGTCGACGGATGCCTTCACTCGAGTATAGTGAGTCCAACCTTTTTCCACAGTCCTTACGGCTGTTTCTGAGGTTAGTAATGGTCCTTCCCATTCAGGCCAGAGTTGATTCTTTCCAGGTCTGAATCAGGACCCAATTTCCTGGGTGATGGTGGTGAATGGGGAATTCCAAAGGTGGGGTTTGAGCCAACAACCCACGGGTCCTGAGAGATGACAAAGAAGAGGACAACCCCAGAATACAGTTCTTAAGAAACCACAATTCGGAACAAGAGAGTTATCTCATCCCTTCTGCCCAGATAGGGTAATCCGAACAGCATCTCATATGGTGAAATTCCTATATCCTTTCTTGGTGCTGTTTGAACCTGTAGGAGTAAGCATTTTACCCAAGGAAGTTGGGTTTCTAACACTAATTTAGTTAATTGCTTCTTTAATGTCTGGTTCATTTGCTCCACCTTCCCAGAAGAGGAGGGGTGCCAGGGGGTGTGAAAATCCCACTCAATCTCTAAGGCCTGCATTAACCCTTGCAGTACTTGTGAAGTGAAATGACTTCCTTGATCTGAATCAATGTTTTCAGCTATCCCCTTTCTAGGGACTATTTGCTCCAGTGACACCTTAGCCACCGTGTTCGCAGTGGCAGATATGGAGGGGAAGGCTTACACCCATCCAGTCACGTGGTCAATTAGGACAAACAAGTACTTAAGCCTCCCTGCTTTAGGTAACTCAGTAAAGTCTACCTGTATGCTTTGGAAAGGTTGAATCTCTGGCTCCCGTCCCCCTCTAGGTGGGTTACGGATGACCTTTTTATTTATCTTTTGACATATGGTACATCCTCTGCATATTTGCTTCACTAAAGTGTATATTCCTACACAGACATACTTTTTTTAGCACAACATCACACATTGCTTGCGCCTCCCAATGACTGTCTTGATGTAAAACATCATATTTGCCTCATTGGTGCTTTATTCAGTATTTCTCTCCCATCAGGGAGTATCTATTTTCCCTCAGACTTTGTGGCTCCTGATTCCTTAAAAAAAAAAGAAATCTTAAAACTTTTTAGTTCTTTCTTAGTTTTCAACAATTCCCTGAATCCTCTCTGGATTTATTCTCCGTTTTCCCTCAGACATTAGATGCCTTAAATACCTGACTTCTCTTTCTACATATTGTAATTTATTTTTCAATACTCCCAAGCCCTGCTTTCCCAGAAAGTTGAATAGCTTGTTAGTAGCTTCCTTCACAACTGTTCTCCTGTCCTGACAATAAATGATCATCCACATTTTTGTAACAGTAATACTTCCTCAGGAGGTTGGAATTGCTCCAAAATTTGTTCCAGAACTTGCCCAAATACATTGGTGGCCCGGTAAAACTGTCCATCTGTATTGTTGCTTCTGCCCCCATTTCAGGGTCTTTCCAGTCAGAGGTGAATATATCTTTGCTCTCAGGGCCTGAGAGCACTCCGTTAATAACACTGTTATTCCAGTCTAATGATTTACTATTTGAATGCCCAATTTCATCATCAAACCCCTTCCCAACAAGTTAGTCCCTGCGTTGGGCACATACAATAATTGCCCAGTGATCATTTCATCCCCTAGTCTCAGCTTGGTATCCCCCAAAGGTGGCACTGTTATCCCGACCCCTTCTACCCCCATCACTTTTTAGGGTTTCATTAGTTAATTTAATCCCTGATACTTTACAGGCCAGTAACGACCTAGCTGCCCCAGTGTATTGGGTTCGATGGCAAGGTTCGGGGGCTGCAGTGGCAGCCCCCGCGAGAAGAATCCAGAAGCCTCCCCGTGGCAGATAAGGGACAATTTCATCCGGCCCCAAAGGGGCCCACCGCTGCCCAGAGCCAAGCCATGAGCAACACAGTCCGTACCTCTGTGAGAGCACATCCACGAAAACAAACAAACAAACAAAAACCTGCTGCTCAACAGCAGCTGGGAGAGCGAGGAGCAAGAAACCTCCCCGCAGACACCAAAGTCAGCGCAGAAGGACGGGGAGGAGGCGCTCCAGGCGCCGGAGCAGAACCCCCCTGCGGCCTGTGGAGAGGCCCCTGGTGGAGCAGGCTGCCCCCCCGTCCCTCCCCCTTCCCGATACTTGGGAAACTGACCAAACACCACAGCAAATATACCAAAACTTCTAGATTGTTACTTAGATAATGCCTACATCCTCTTTCCCTGCTCATTCAACTTTCCCAACTCATTCAAAAAAACAGCTCTGTCAAACATTACATACCACACCTTTAACACCTTCAATAACCCTTTTTAACACTTCTTTTTATGTTTCTCCAGCCTGTACTTTCCCATTTTCCTTCTCTCCTCCTGTTCCTACTTGAAGTGGCCAGCCTGGCCACGCTTCAAAGCCTGTCCCTGAGCTTTCCTTGCCTGCCGTTCCTCCACCTCTCTTCCTCTCCTTTCCATCCTGGCCCTGACTCTTCCTGAAAATTTTCTTCCTCTTTCTCCAACTCTCTGCCTCACTACCTGCTACGCTGTCAATACCATTAGTTTCTCTCTCTGCTTTTCCTTCTCACCTCCCCTCCTGACATACGCCTCCAGGGCCTCCTGCAGGAGGGCCCCCCACAGTGACTGTTCACTACATCCCCCCACCTTCTGGAGCTTTTTCTGTGTATCTTGCTCAGGCTTTAATCACAAAATGAACTTTCAAGAGCCCCCAGGACACCGGACCCCTGGGACTCACCCCGAGCACTCCCCCACCCCGACCCCAAGTCTCCCACATGACCCCTGTGCTGCGCACTATCACCACTCCAGCCAGGATCGGCAAGTGGGCACCCCTGCTCTGCAGGTATTACCCCCGGTCCCGGAGGATGAGCTCCTTCCCATTCTTGTATAGCAGCTCTCCTCCTGATCATTCTCATTTCTTTCCCTGTAAACAGCATACTTAGTATAGACATCATTTCCCCCTAAGAGTATAAGTTAGGTCCTAGGATCTGGTCTAATTGTTCAGCTAGCCTGGTGGGGTCCTCAATTAAAAAGACTTCATCTCCTTCTTAAAACTCCTAACCTCTCTGCCGGTAAGGAGAGGGGGGAGGATACACAGAGAACCTAAGAGGATACACAGTTAGTGTTAGTACTGTTAGTATCAGGGAAGGCAAAATTCTCAGTATATTTTCTACCTTGTTCCAGTTCTTGCCAGAGCCTAGAGTACGCTCTTCTCTAGGGACAGTGTTAATTGCAGTCCCTGTCTCCCTTCCTGGAGTGACTGCTGCTGCCACCGGTGCAATATTAGGATTATAGGGACCATAACTTGGCTCCTTCTCCAAAAAAGGAATCTTACTGTTTACATATAAATTTAAAGCCTGAATTTTCATCAGACCCGTATTTTGGCCAAAATACTGCTGTTTCCTTAATTGGTTCTTTTGTCCAGACTAATACACAATATTTAACCTTTTTTTTTCTTTTATAATCTCCTCTAATTTTGAGATTATTTTTCCAATTTCTTATCATTCTTCAGGAAGAACTGTCGGTAGGCACTCCCCCAGGGATATCTCCCTGTGCCCTGGAACTCACATTTCCCATTTTTCCTAGCCCTTGTTAGTGTGCTGCTACAGAAATTTCCCTCCTGCAGGGTACCACACACTAACGTTCCGATTCTGGAAAATGGGGGTGTACTGCCAAGCACTTCCCCGTGCAAGGGCTACCACACACCTATGAGTTTACCAGATTCCCTGGTGTACTGCCAAGCACTTCCCCGTGCAAGGACTACCGTACACCAAGTGTACTGCCAAGCACTTCCCCATGCAAGGGCTCACTGTACACCAAATTTCCCGAGACGCTTCCTTTCTCTCCCTTATCTCACGCTTCATCCGTCTCCGCCTGCGCCCCTCGCGGAGCTACGGATCCGCGGATCAGGACTCCACACTCACTTCGTACAAAAGTACGTCTCAATCACACGTCACACAGAGTCTCACCCGGCCCCCAAGGCAATACTTAATATTTCTTACCTTGGTATGTGCACAGAGTTACCAGATCAATTCTTAAACCTGGAGTGCCTACCTTCTTCCCTTCCCCACTACTTCATGGATCCTGCCTCTTTAATCAGTCTCGGGCCCTCTGTCAGCTCTCCGCAGAACCGCCACCGTCGATGCACAGGACCGCTGAAATCAGTGGGGCATGCCTTCCTGCTGCTGCGGCGGTGGGGCTCCCCGGTAGGTGACTGGATCCTGGACGAGCCCCCAAATTGTGAGAAACACTCCGTAGCCAATAACTTAGGTTCAGGCGAGGATCTCAGTGAAGTAGTAATTTATTCGCGATTGCAATGGCGGGCACCCCACAAGCAGGTGCGCACCTACTAGTCACACAGTACTGTTTATATACTTTATTTCTCGATGACCAGGACCCTCCCCTGTTTCCCCATTGACTGGGTAATCCAGGTTCACAACCTATCTGATGCTTCACAGACAATACATGGCCTTCAGTTGCCAGCCTGTTAAATTTCAAACTTCTTTTGACTTTTTTACTGTTTGAAGTGGTAATGTTTCTTCACTTACCTGACTTGACTTGACACCGTGATTTTCACCTAATTGTTCTAAGGAGTCTGGTTGTCTGCATTTTACAAGGTCACCTGCTGAGTTTTCTCATCACTGCAAGTATATCTCAATACCCCATTCCTTACCTTTAAACAATGCAACTCTGCAAAAACAACATTTTTATTCCCACAGTTCCTTATCCTTAGCTGTTGTGTCAGCAACAAGCCTTCATTGCACCTACTGCCACTCCAACCTCCTAAGCTCCAGCCTCGGTAGTTTCTGAGGAAAAGACCAAGATAAACCAATCCACTGTCAACATCCCTAACTGGTGTTTGCCTGAAAATGCAGGAGTGAGCTGACTCATTTGTTTGATGGATCATTTTCTTCAAAGCTCATTGATGACAATTTAAACAAATACATTTGACTTGTTTGTAATCTTTTTGCTCTACGATCTTGGGCAGTTTAAGCTGACTAACAGCGTTTCTGTACCAGTTCCACTCTAATCTCATCTAACCACAAGCCAGCCTTCTTCCCCCCATTTTCAGGCAAGAAGCTGGCTCCGTGTCAGTCTTTGAGGGACTTGGGGCTTGGGGAAGCCCGACCAGCTGAGAACTGCATGCTCCTCACAGGTGAGCAGCCCTGGGCATCCGGGGCATGGTGTAGTCTCAGTATCTTTTTTTTTTTTTCAAAGCTGTTTCTTAGCTAAAGCTGCTTCCCTGTTCACGACCAGAAGATGCCTCATTGCAGCTTGTCTGCTTCTTGACCCAGCCCTATTTTTGTTGTTTTAACACCTGTTGTTTCCTGCCTCTGACTGTGCCCTTTGACTGAACCAACTCACCCGATTTGAAACATGCTTCTCTCGTACCTGTGCTTCATCCACAGACTTCATCACAGGTGCTACCATGACTCATAAAAAGGTCCGTGATGCACTGCCCCTCTGCCTGGATGGATGTCTTGGCCGTGTCCTCTGAAACCTCCCTATGTCTGGGAGCTGGAACAGATCCTGTGCTCGATTCAGGAGAGGCAGCCTGAACGGTAATGCTTCCTCCTTCCTGTCTGTAAGGCTGAGGTCGTGCCTCAACTGAAAGCAACTACTCCTGACTGAACCTAGGAGAAGGGCTTTTTGTTATTTCCTACTAATAACAGGCATGGCTTTTACACAGTTCAGTGATGAAAGCTCTAAAATGTGGCTACGGGATTTTTACCTTGAACTAGGGATAGCAAGAGCCCCTCACCTCAAATATGGGAATGAGGGTGGGGGCTTTGGGGAGCAAGCAGCAAGCAGATGGCTGAGGGAAGCTGCTGATAAATGCCTTCCTGCTATGTCCTTTTAATTCATTTCTAGAGCCATCACTGAAGCAGAGTTAAAACTTCCTTCTTTTTTAGTAATAAGGGTATGTACGGGCTGTGACTCTGTACTCCTTTGCAGGTCTGAGAGCATGGTAGGCAGAAACTTACTGAATCCACGAAAAATCAGACTTGAGTGAGGTGTTCTGGAACGGACTGGTGAGAAATAGGGGCATGCAAGGGTGATTTATGTAAACCACAAAAGGAAGAAATTATTCACAGAACAGGGAAAGGCCTAAGGAGCTACTGATGTGAAATCTCCTGTGGATTATGGGAAAGTAACCCATTTTTGGGTCTTTATTTTTGTTTCTTATGTAATATCTCATCTCCAGAAGGACTTAGAGCAAATTTCCCTAGAGTGACTAAGCCAGTATCAGAAATTTGGGAAACAAAATTGGACTGGGAAGACTGCTTTTCCCCTCTGTCCCCAACTAGACAGATAAAAGTGGCTTACTTAATACAGGTGATTCAAGGTCATCACCTCACCTTGGAGTGAATCCAGTGTGCAAATTTTCTTTTGTTCCAACTCCTATAAGCAAATAAAATATAATGAAGTAAAAGGTTTTGTCTTTTTTCTTTTTAATAGAAAACAAGAAATAGAATTGCAGGGGGAGTTCCTATTCTACTGTCCTAAAAGAAAAGGAAGCAGCATGAGCATGAGCCTCCTGCCTGGAAGAATGAATCAGCCATCTGGCAGCTTGAGGGTATTCTTTTCTAGTGATGAACCTTTAGCCATTGATTGAGGCGTGGAATTGGTTTGGTATCTCTTCACTCTGAACACTGTTTCTTAAATGTGTGACTCTCTGATCAAGACTGACTCTAATCTCTGACTCTTTGGATCAAACATCATAAAAAATCCCTGTTGTAAAAGCCATTGTTAAACAATCTCTGAAGTGGGCTCACTATCAGTAACAGTGGACTTTGAAGTCTTAAGAGTAGCTATTGTAAGAAAGTTGATGTAGTCCTGTAAAGTACTTTCTCCTACCATTTTTTCTCACAACTTCTTTTCTATCAGGTACAGATCCTTTCTAGAAAGCTGAGAGTTTTAAAATGTCTCTATTTCCTTATTGTCTTATTTCCTTCCCTGTTGTAGCTACTGGAAGGTTCAGTCTCAGAAGCATGATCAGTTTTGGGAGAAAATGCAGAAGTTAGGCTCTTCATAGAGCCATTTTTATCTTCCACAAGACAACAAATGTAGCGGTTGAGGACTTACTCAGCTTTTCTATCTCCTGTATTCCTATCCACAGGTTGAGAGATTGTTATGGTTGCATCTTAGATGTGTGCTATAAATAACCATCAGAAACCAGTTTATGTATCTTCTGAGTGTCGTTCTGCATTGTGGAAATGGGCTGAACTATCTGCCACGGCATTGTCAGTGCTTGTACACCCATTCCTTCAAAGGGCACTGCTGGGTTAAGAAACCCTGTCTTCTGTTCCCTGGAACAGAGCAGGCACATTCCAGACCTCTAGGAGTTCCCCGCACCTTCTGTTGTGCTGTGTGAATTGTTTATGTAGTTGTACTCTAAATAGCATCTGAGAAGGGATATGTTGGGGGGAAAAAAAAATCGTAGGAAAGAAATGGCCCTCCCTCTTCTCTGACGATGCAAGTTTTGAAGTTTTGCTTAGACAGCATTTACAGATGAATGGAACAAGTGGGAGGGAGGAAGTGAACCAGAGTGCAAAATCCTCTTAAACAGCCTCTGTGCCCAGTGATTCTTGATGGCTGCTGCACCTGGAGTCTGGTCTCTAGAGGGCTTCCATGATTTGTTGTCACAAGCTTAGAAAACAAACTCTGTCACGTGAATCAGGACGTACAGAAGTTTTATAAATCTTGGCTTTTAAGGTCTGAGCCAGCTTTGGAAATGGGCTGAACTATCTGCCACGGCATTGTCAGTGCTTGTACACCCATTCCTTCAAAACCACACCCTAAAAACTGTGTCATGTTTTCTTTGTTAAACACATTTTTCTTGTTAAACACATTTACCAAAAAAAACCCTCCCTCAGCTATGAGGTCAAGTGTGTTGAGAAAACACTGTGGTTCAATATAGCAAATATTGGATACACATCTTCATGCCTGACTCCGAGGCAGCTTGGTGCTTCTCCCAGCTGTTGCAGTAGATTATAACAATCTTAAAAAGTTTGGGATTTGAGTTTTAGTATGAGTAGCCCTACTGTACCTCAAGTAGAGGATATGTTACTGAAATTCTGTGTGCAGGCAAAATATTAGTTTTGGAAGTGTGCAGTTTATTTTCATGGAAAAGCTATCCGGCAGCTGTCAGAAGCTGACTGTACAGGGAAGACACAAATAGATCCAGTTCTTTTTGATCTTTTTCTGTGTGTAATTTAGCATCCATATATATCACAGCAAGTTTAAAACTTTTTTTTTTTTTTTTTTTTTTGAACAGACTATGTTTTATTCACAGTTCTTTTGCAATTTCCAGATAGTCATTAGCAGGTTCCCGTTAAAGATCAGCAACTGCCCCTGTAGCTGTGACTGAAACCTTGAACACAGATTTATGACTAGGCACTCAAGATGCTATTTTCAAGCGTTGCCTAAAAGGGAATCTTTCTCTTGATTTTCTTCCCTTATGTTTTCTTTCCAGCCTTTTCTACAGAAGTAACACAATGAATGTGTGGTTTACACACAACTATCCAGCATGAGTAATGTGCTTAGCATATAACTAGACAGGAAAAAAAAAATTAAAACTTTTTATTTCTAAATGTCTAAACCTGCTCTCCCTTGAGTCCTTGGTGTTGACAGGAAGTGAAAAAATGTTCTTAAAGTTGAATATAATTTATTTCAGGTCTGCCACACGTACCCAGCACCATTACGTCTAGCATTGTCACGTGCCATCAACCCATCTTTACTAGTTTATTTCAGCCACTCCTCATCTGATCACAATTTCCATTGTAGGTGTCGTTTGCGCTGTGAGGCCTCACCTTAGCTTTGAAAAGACAGGAACTGCTGGCTGCTCTTCCCTTAAGTGTCCCGCCTTTGTTAGGCGGGTGCACAGAGCTCCTCAGCTGAGCGCCGGCTTAGTTATGCTAACACTCCCCCGAAAATTAAAAGTAGATAAACACAAGAGGACGATGAGAGGCTAATTACCAGGACAAAAAAATGTTCCTGTGCTGACTAATCTAACTATAAGCTTACGTGCAACTATCCAGCATGAGTAATGTGCTTAGCATTACACAAGAGAGGGGAAGGAAAAAAAAAAAGCACACCACCCTGCTGCGTTGTGAAATGGAATAACCACACACAAGTTCTACGTTCATCTCCGCGAGGTGAAAACTCTGCTTATGGGCGACCCTCGGAAGTTTGTACGAGGCTTCGTGGGGGGGGACACAGAGGGACGGAGGCCCGAGGCGGCGGGGAAGGGCTGGGCTTGAGGCTGAGGCGGCCACGGTGCTGCTGCCGCCGCCGCCGCCGCTCTCCTCGCCTCCGCTACCGACACGGGGCTTATCGGGTGGGAAGACCGAGCACCCTCCGTTCCGCCCTCCTCCTCTTCCTCCGTGCAGGGGCGCCGTTCCCGTCTGCGCAGGGGGAGGAACGGAGCAGGGAGCGGCGCGGACATGCGCGGGGCCTTGTTTACCCCGCTCGGCGCGGCCCGGCCCCGCGGCCGGCCGCCGGCAGATGTCGCCCCACGCCCAGGAGAGCGACCCGCGCCCGGTGGCCGCCAGGTGGCGCCTGCGCCCTCCATTCGCTCGCCAGCCGCCGAGCAGCGAACACCCCAAACAATCCCCAGCGCCGCCGCCAAATTAAATAACCTGCCCGCTCCCAGCGCCCTGCCCCGAGCCCCCCGCCGAGCCCCCCCTCCCCGCGGCCGAGTCTTCGGGGCCGGGCCGGGGACAGAGGAGCGGAGCTCCGGGCCCGGGCCTTCCTCGCCGCCTCCGCTGACGGCTCGGGCAAGGTAAGTTAGAAAATGGCGGCGAAGCTTCTGGAAGTTTGGAGGGGGGGATCGGGGAGCGCGGCGGCCGAGCGGGGCCGGCCGGGGGCCCGCGGTCCCCGGGGAACTGCGGGGTCGGCGCGGGGCGGCAGGCCGGCCGGCCGCGGGGCCTTGGCGCAGCCAAGATGGAGGACGGCGGGGCCGAGCCGCGAAAACACTCCCGGCCCCCCGCTTCCCCACCCCCGCTTCCCTCGGCGGGGAGCGGGGGGGACGCGGGCGGGCGGCGGCGGCGGCGCTGTTTGGGAGCCCCGGAGGGTCCCGAAAGCGCCCCCCTCCCCCCCCCCTCCGCTGCCCCCTTTCCTCCCGCCGCGAACAGGCCCGGCGCTCGGCGAGCTAAAATGGAGAACCTCCTTCTCCGCCTCCTCCTCCCCCTTCTCCCGAGCCGAGCAGGGGCTGCTGGCAAGATGGAGGACCGGGGCATTGTGTCTGCGCGTGTGGCGGCGGCGGGTCGGGGCCCGGAGGGAAGGTGGCGGGGCCGGAGGAGCCGCGGCTCGGCGAGGAGGGCGCTGGGCCGCGCGGCCCAAAATGGTGGGCCCCGGGCTGGGCGGCCGGGGGAGGCCGGCCCGGGGGGGCTCCGGCCCCGGGTAGCGCCCGCTCTCCGTCCCGCTGTGGACTCCGGCTTCTCGCTCCCGTGCCTCGGTTCTCCGGCCGTCGAGCCGGGACAGCTCCGGCCGCCCCTTCCCGGGCGCTCCAGCGGGGCTGTGGCGGCAGCGGCTACCCCCGGCCGCAGCCAGGACGCGGTCCCGCCGCGCCTCCGCTCGCCGCCCCGTCCCGAAGAGTTGTGTCCCCCTTCCCCGAATTAAAAACAAAAAATAAAAATCGATGGGGAAGCCTTTGTGGGACTCGCTTTTCCCCTCCGAGCGACTCTTTTCGGCGGCTGCCCGCTGCGGGAAGGAGTTGTGGCGGCTTCCCTTTGGGCGCGATTTATCACTAATCCTTATTATCACCATTTGTCGGGACTTTTCTTAGCCCCGCGCAGGGCAGCGGGCGGCTGGCGCCGGGGGCCGCGTGTTGCAGGGACCCCGCTGGGCGGCCGGGGGGGAGGGAAGGGGAGGAGGAGGAGGAAGGAGCCGCTCCGTGCCGGGGGGTTTTGGCGCCACTTTTGTTTTCGATAGCGCTCCTCGGGCCCGGGCCGGGCCGTGCCAGGTAGGCGGCCGGGGCTCGCCGCCCGCTCCCCCCACGGGAAGGGGCTGGGGGGACGCGGCCGCCCCCCCTCTCACTACCCTCTCTCTTTTTCTCTGCACTTTTTGTTTTTATTATTTACGCGCGTTTGAGTGTTTTTCGTCTTCCCCATGAACGCGGGGTGCCCCCTGGGTCAACCGGCCGTGCTTCGCCCCTCAATTCCTCCTTTTATTTATCGCTCCGAGCGAACACCGCGGGCAGCGCCGGGCTTTTACCTCGGGGCACCCCGGCGGAACCCCCCCCCCGCTCCCCCTGCGCCCCACACCCGGCACCCCCATAACAGCCCCCGAGCCCTTCCCCGGCCCCTCGGCCCCTTCCCGGGCCGGCCGGAGCCGCGGAGGGCTGGGCCCAGCGCCGGGGCGGGCTCCGGGCCTCCCGAAGTGCGTCACGGCGGGGCCCGCGCCGCCGCCTCCGCCCGCCGCTCGTTGGCCGGCCCCGGGCGGGAGGCGGCGGCTCCGTGCCCTCAGGGGCTTCGGGGTCGGGCGCTGAGCGGGGCTGGGGGCTCCGGGGGGAGCTCTGCCCCACTCCTGACTCGTTCATACCAGAAATAGGCCCTTGGGAACAACTTTTCCCCCTTTTCGTACTCTTCCCCCGCCCCCCCCCAATCCCTTTTCCAGTCACTTAGTGCGCCTCCCGGAGTATTTGTCTGCTGTTGAGCTGCCTGGGACTCAACCAGCCAGCCTGCACGTGGATATTTTGCTCTCCACAGGTAAATAAATACCAGGAGTGGTTGTGCAATTGGTGGACCTTAATCTTTGCCTTCCTGGCCTTGCCTGCTCATTAGCCCCAACTCTCATCAGCTTTGCGGTGATGAGTCACGGAATCGCAATGCCCACCGCGGCTGGGTACCCCTGCCCCGTTCCCCTACAGCCCCAAAAGCCCTTCCCATAAAAGCAGGGCCAGGAGGCAGCCACCATGTTGGTGGCGTCAGCTGCCTTCTTGCCTTGGAGCTAGATGGGCTGGAATCCCCACACTGTTCTGAGGAATTAAAAAGTAAGAAAGCTTCAAAACTACAGGAGAAAAATAAGAATTATTTCCCATTTCTAACAGATCCTGTTTTCTGACCAGGGAGGTTCTTGTGGGTGATTTTTAGCAAAACCAATCATGTTTTGCTTTATTACCTACAGGTGGTCTTTAAGCAATCTGTGAGGGAAACCTATGCCCTTATATTACTTTTTTTTTGCTGTTGTTTGAATTAAGATAACTGTGGTGAACTTATCGTTGGGTAAACAAACAAAAAGTAGCCATGGAGATGGGGGATGGGAGATTCTGTAATTTTCCCGTGAAATTTCCTAGCACTCAGGTATCTCTCATGTTACATGCTTGTGCCAAAGTTGTGTATTTGGAGTTTTTTCGTCCATTTACAGTTTCTGGAATATGATGTGAAGTCAAGTCAGTAAGCAACATTAGGGCTCAGTAGTCTTGTATTTAGAAGACTAGTTAAAATTTATCTAGAGGTCTTTTCTTTTAGACATAAAGTCTTGATGTTTCACAACTGAAAGTGGAAATTATTGGTTTGAATAAGTTGGTTCAAATTAATATTTGGATATTTTAATATATAGAAAATATTTATTTGAGATCTGCGTAGTGACAAAAAGTTGGTTGCTTCCTAGCTTATTAAAATACCTTGTTTAAAGCAGTTGCTGTGTTACTTGATTAAAGAGAATTCCATTTTAAATATAGAAGTATTCAATTAGCTGGCCATTAATCTAACTCAAATTCCTTAAATATGTCACATTCCTGCGTTACATCTTAAAGTATTTAAATCATAAATGTAAGGAATGAAATAATTTCCACTTGGAAGCAGTGTAAATAATGAGCAGTCTCCTTAGGTTTACCTTGTTTCAGTCCAATATATCAGTGGCAACTAAATTCTTTTGTTTTGTTTTTAAAGTAATCTAGACATATTCTCTTGAATGTTACATGCTCTTGCAGTCTTGTGGAAAATAGCTGCAGGCTACAAACCACTTGAAAGTGAGTGCTCTTGTTGGTGGAAGCAACTACATTAGACTTAGTCAAATCATGGAATGATGTTAGCAAGTCAGAGTGTTACGAACTTTATTAGATTGCTCTTTGTCATTCAGAGTTGAAATTTAGGATGATTTGTCATTTGTCATTTTCATTTGTGGTGATGTTGTCTCAGTTGTGTTGCTGCAGGCAAATATAAGAGAGATTAGGGTGTTTTTTTCTTTTTTGGCATTTGTGTGCCAGCATAAGCAGGCTGGATGTTTTACAGAAACCCTAAACACTTCAGTTGCTCGTTCTTGTCAAGCGAATCCCCAAAAGTAAGCAAATATTTGTGCTGGTTACTTTTGTTTCTTGGTTGTGTTCCTGGAGTGTTGCGTGTTGTCAAATGAGATGAGGTTTGTAACTCGGCATGATCTCTGCCTACGGTGTGACCATTTCTCCCCTGAGTAATTTTAAAACCTTGGAGTATATTGTAGGTGTGAATTTCCAGAATGGTACCGTCCGTCTATTTTTGGGTGAGGAATCAAGAAAACATATTGGGAAAGGGATGTGTTGTGGATTGTGTCTCTGTCAGCTAGATGCTGTTATTTCTAAGAGCTTCATCTGCTTCAGTAATTGTCTTGTAATGGGAAGAAGTGATTGATGGCAGCCATCAATGTAACAGCTTAATATTCTTAAATAAGCCCTGCTCATTTTCCCAGTATCACTTAATGTATCTATGTTCTGAAAACTTCAGCTTCCTTATTTGAGGGTCATTGACAAAGGAGGGGAGAATTTATTCATAACCTAGCCCTTGGGAAACTGGTAACTGGAGCTTTGGCTTGGGAAATGGGAAGCTTCTGGAGCAAGCCCTGGAGTGCCGCAGGGCTGCGCTTTGGCCGCAGCACTTGCCGTGGTCTGGGAAGGGTCTCCGGGGGGGAGGCCGTGCTGGGGGGGCTCTCTGAAGGTAGGCAGTCCTGAGCTTTTGCTTTGGCCAAGTACATTTGGGAGGGAGGACCTTCGGTAAGCTTTGCGGTATTACATCAGTGTAGCTGAAGCTCTTGTGCTAGCGTGTTTTTTTTTTTTTTCTATAAAGGTTCTTTCCGGAGCAAACTGGTTGGGCTCTTCCACCATTCTTTGAGCAGTTTTTGTGTTTGAAGACCAGTCCAGTGACTTCGATTGGGTTTCTTTTTGAGAAAAATCTGTTTTCAACAAGGCTGGTGTCTGTGGTTTCAGGGTGAGCCTTGAAATCTGACGTGACTTTTAAGAAGGTCAGATTCCTACTTCAGAGTGGAACAGGGAGATCTGTTTTGAGAGTTGGAGATTCAAAATGTGCTTTTAGTCGTATGTTATTTTAATTAGGAGTTGTTTCCTTTCAATTCAGTTTTCTCATGTTGCAGTTCATGAGAGTCTGGTGAAGGTGGATTTTTTGGAGAGTAAATATGAAGCTTCTGAAGAAGGAAGGCCCTCATGTAACATGGACTGATTTAGGTTTGATGCCGACATGGGCAAGCTGGGAAGCTTGAGGGGCTCTTGTGTGACTGGGGTCTGTCTTGTGGAAAATGTTCTACTATTTGGGTATCAATGCAAAAACTGTGTTGTCCTTCTGTGTTTCTTTTAGTTTGATGTCCAGGATCACTAAGACTAAATCCAAGCCTCTAAGTTTAATGGGTTATGCCGTTGAAGTGTTTCACAGTATATACTCTGTCCCTTTTTAGTATTTGTGCGTCTCCAAGTTGCAACACTTTCTATTAAGAAAATCACATACTAGTGACATATTGGGTAGAAAAACAGACAAAGTGAAAAAGTTCTCTTCTTTCATCTTACTAACTTATTTCCTTGAACTGATCAGAGCTGAGGAGAGATCTGGCACCCAGTTTTTGAAAAGGGGATGCAAAAAATTTGATCCTACGTTTTTCACAGGTAACCCCTTGGCTTTCATGTGGCCATTAGCTCTTTTCTAATCCTTACTGGCTACAGAGCTGCATGGAGGAGCGTGGTCTATTTTTAAACTTATTTATCCCAATCTGAGTCAGAACCAAAGTGCGTATAGAACTGCATTTGTATGCAGTTACTTCTCCTCTTATTATGACTTCAGAGGGAAATCAAAAGTTAGCTGCCGTGTAGCTGCTTTATCCGTGTATGTATTTTATTGTCTACTTGGTACGTTTTTTATTCTTTGACTGTGTAGTTAGCTATAACTTTTCCTGTGGGAGGTGTGTGTTTTTTTTGTTTTTTTTTTTTTAAGAATATGATTACAGTAAGTAGACGTGAGAAAACTGGCATATATCAGAGGGTTGGTTGTGGTCTGTGAGAAATTAACCACAATACCCACCCAAAACCAAGTATGTAGAGGAGAGCATGCCTGGTTTTGGTGGATTGGTCCTGTGTGTTCTTACAGCTTTGATTCTGATGGTTTATCTGTCCTGCACTTACACACCCTCGTTCATTTCACTTTCCTATGCATCTGTTTCACTAAAGGTTAGTTACTGGGTAGGAGAAGGGAGCTGTGTATGACAGGAGAAGTTCGGTGGAAGATCTGTTCCTTACAGCAGCTTTTCGTAAGCGCTTCTGTGCGGCTTCTGACAATGGGAGTATTTTTGTGTTGGCTCCCATTGTTTCAGGGTTGATAGGGCAAGCAAAATTTCACACGCTTGCTTATGATGACTCTTGCTCGTATTGTGAAGTCTCAACTGATGTATTTTACCATGTAATATGTACCTCTGCAGTGGTTTAGATTGACGCGAACAATTAGAGCCGGAGTCCGAACTTCGGGGTTTTTTATTGGCAAATCATGAAAAGAGATCAAACATGCATTTCAAAAAAGCCCTAAACCTTTCCAAAAGTAGTGGCTACTTTAAAAAAGAAACAACAGACCTTAGGAATGTGTGCTTTGTACTGCTGGGATTGTACTCCAGAGCAGGCTTGGAGGTTTTGCCAAGGTTTGGGGAGATGTTGCTCAGCCTGCGGGCAGTGAGGGAGCTGCTGCGGGGTGGGCGTCCTTCCCGGGTGTGCCTGTCCCTGCTGTGCCCCTTTTCAAGGGGTGCTGATCTACCTGTCATCACACAGCAGACAGGCCTTTATATGGTTGTTTTCCTACTGCTTAACAGGAGCCATATGCCTGGAAAGACGTGTGGATCTTGGGTTTGGAGGTAACATTACAGCTCTTGGTTATGGCTGAATTGCATTTTTTTTTTTTTTTTTTTTGTGTAACGTAGGATTTCAGCCTGAGCTTTATGAGACAACACCTCTCATTCAGCATCTCATCTGGGAAAAAAGGCTGACTTTTGCTCTGTTTGCAAATAAGAATAAGAGGTTTAAGATGAAGCTTTTCATTCGTGCGGTTACCTGTAGGTAAAAATCCCAGTTTATCCCTTAAGAAAGATGAACTCTGGAAGTTTGGACCCGTATCAAGTCTTAGTAAGCAGATAATGTGCAAGTAATATAATTGGCTTGTTTTTATTTGGGAGAGTGTTCAGCATGAGGGGAGCTTACGTGGAGTAGGGGTGTGATTTGAGAGGGAATATTCAATATCCATATTTTTATGCTATTTTTATTACCTTACTATGGGCAGTTAAGTATATAGATAGCCAAAGGGTCCTAAAAAATTGTGTGAGTAGTAAATGTCAGAAAAGCAGTTTTCTAGTTCGTGCAGCATGTGTCTGAGGTGTATAGTTTTTAATTTTAAGGTGATTTTATGTGACATGAGTCCTGGAACAAGGTATTTTGGATAGTTATGGATACAGTGGCCAAATAATTTAATTTGTTTGAGTAATAAGACTCTACATCCTGACCCCTGGCAGTAATTTTCATTTCACTTTTGATCTTCCTAGAAGCAGGCAGCCAAGTAATTATGATGTTTTCTCCAAGGAAAAAAAAAAATGGAGAAACTTGATAAAAACTCTAAAGCAAGGATGACAAGTGGCTGCAGCCTAAATATGGCCGTGCTATGCTCATGACAGGCAAATGGGAAGGAAAGTTGATACCGAGTGGCTGCTTCCATTTAAGTCAAGTTGAAAAGGAAGGAGTATGATCTTCGTAAGTTAAGATCAGCAACGTAAGTCATTTAAAATTTTGTTATTTTGAACTCTTTAGGTATGAGAACCACATTCTTGCAGGAAAGTTCCAGTCTGGCACGCTGCCACGCGCTTTTCTATTTTTATCATTGCTCTAGGTACCTTTCTGAAAACTAGATCCAAAATACTGTACTTTTATCCCCCCATAAAACCAAGCTTTGCATTGCGAATCGGCAGTCGCTTTCTGGAAGCATTGGCACAGTGGAATACTGATGTGTTTTAGGTGAGGGGACACAGGCTGAGGGAAGGGCCCTGTGGAGGGCTTGGCCAGCCTCCTGCTTAAACCTGTCCTCCTCATGTGGGACTTGGGCTGCTTGGGTTCTGAGCTCCTCAGAAAGTAAAGCTTCCCCTGTCTCTTACAAATCATACTATTCTTATTTGGAAAGCCCAAAGTTGTCTTGCAATACCTGCAAGATTAATTCCCTGCCTATGCTCTATTCCCTGCTGTATGTTTGGCGAGTATTCCGTGATGATGGAGGCTTGGGGAGCTAACAACTTTTTTTAGAGCCGATTGTGTTTTTTATTGGTGATTATTTAGAGAAAAGGAGAGAAATAACTTCCAGTGCCCATCTTCCTCTTCCCTTTGGTCGCTTTTTCTATCTTTATTTTTTCCCCTGCTGTCCACCCTTAGGCTTCAGTACTGTGCTGTGACAAGGTCTTGCAAATAAAACTTCCTCTAACCGAGTTGCCCGTTCACTAAAGCATCATTCATACACCAATCAAAATGATTCTTTAATACTGTTTATTGCAGTTTTAATATTTACGCAGTGATATTTTTATTCCTTCTTGTAAGTATTATTTCTAGAAATCTACAGTTCATTGGAAACTATGGTAACCAGAAAGGAAAGCTACACAAGTAGCTGTTGCATCTGTGGTATAGGTCTGTCATTACTTCCCTAATAAACTAATGGCCAAAAAAGGTGAAACTGGGTTTTTGCATATTGATTTACCAAACATGGAAAGGGTTTATTAAAGCAAGTGCTTCAATGATGGAGGGAAAAAATGCTTTTTTTTTTCTTTCCCCCTAGTATGGGCTGCTGGTTTACATTTGTCTTCAATGTTGCATGTTTAAACTACTCTTGTTTTATTAATTGGGCTTCCATTCAGCATTGATAAACATTATTTCTGGACTGATGTGTTTATATCAGAACTTGTAACTGATAAACTTTTTTAAAATTAAACAATGTACTGCTGATGTAGCGACATGCATGTGCCATATTACTGCGCTACTATGAAATAGAACAGATTTTGTAAACTAGAAACCTGTGGCTTGACAGTTTGAAAATAATCAGAAAAAATCAGCCTTTAGGCATTTTATTCCTCTCGCTGCACTGCATCGTCTTTCTGGTTATACTGCTCACTTTCTACTCACCAATGTGATAGTTTTATGAAAGTTAATAAAGCTCTGTACTTAGAAGAGAGTCTGTGCCTCAGAGCAGTATTGTTGCTGCAAAGCAAAAATTTACTAATCTGGCAAGACAGACAAAAAAAATGACAAAATGACAAAAACATTAAAAATTTTCAGTTCAGTAACAGTGGATGGAAGAGAATACAGTAAGTCATTCTGTTCCTATACAGTAGGTCAGACATTAAGATTCTTCAAATACAATAACAATCTCTGCGAAACTTAATTCTTGGTTTTTCTTCACTTTGTGCCAAGGGGATGCAAACTACATTAAGCATACCTTGATTTCAGAACTGGTTGGGGAAGTTCTGTTTACAGAGTGGATTAATGTGTTCTTGCATAATCCTGCAAGTGGGCTTAGTCTTCCTCAGTCTCCACTGAAGAGGAGTGTGGAAAACGATTTTTTTTTTTCTGGGTGCAAGATTGCATCTGTGTTCTTAGTAGTTTGGAGATCTAGGAGATTTAATGGAGTTTATTAGTTCTTTTTCAGTAAGCATAATTTGAGAATATGTAAGGAATTAACATGTAAGCATCCTAGAAGGTGAAATAGGATTACCAGGTCAATACCAAGGAAATGGGGAAGATAGAAAAGTGTAGAAATGTGTTGATGCTTGCTGTAGGACCATTTGATAAGTGTGTTCTGTGTCCAGATGCATCACCTTCACCCTTCTGTTTCTGTTGTGGCATATGTTGGCATTGAGCTACTAGCTTCATCGAGTATAACTAACTGCTTTTACGTAAAGACTGAACCATGTCCTATCAGGTGTGGAAGGTGCAAATGTTCATCTTAAATGTGTAAGAAAGTTAAGATTTGAAAAATTAAAACCTTCTGGTGGGATCTGGTGGAGGAGAGAGAAACCAAGCTAGCAATCGGTTGAAAGCAGAGCTGTTCTTTAATGTAAGGAGGGTGTTGATGGGTGGTTGCTGGAACTGACGTGGTAAGTGGGAGCCATTTCAGAAGAGAGCCCCGCCTGCGGAGTTTCCTCCCTCCTCTTCCCCTCGAGTAGAGCTTCCCCTCCAGCAGTAGAAGATGCAGGCAGGTCAGTTTGGTGGCCAGGTGCCACTAGCACAGTGATCCCAGTCCTGTGCTGTGGCCACGTGTGTCTGTGCTTCCTGCGTGAGCCCATCAGGCGTGCTGGCTAAAGGAGCTCCGCTGAACAACAAGAGAGGAGTTTCCTGCCTGATTAAATCCCTCTGGAGTTGCGAGGTGCTGCCCCTGTGTGAAAGGGCACGGTAACTTGGGCCAGCAGGAGTAGGGATTGAGCGGGGCCGTCCCTTTCAGCACCTGGAAGCGGTGTCTCGGCTCTCTGCTCAAACCGTAGTGGGAATGCTTTCAGTAACTGTAGGGCTGCACAAATAAAACTTGGCTCCTACTGTCATCTACTTTTCTACCTGCTCATACTCTTGAAAACCATTTGGGCTGTATGCCAGTTGCAAAAGTAATCCTATAATCTTTGCTGTGATCTTCCTTTTATCTTTTTTTGTCTGAAATGTTACACAGTCTTTAATAGATCAGTTAGAGCTCTGCAAGGATATTCAGGACCACTGTTGATTTGCATTAATTTATGCAGGCAGGAAGATCACGTACGTTTTACTTTGCTTTCAGTCTGCACACTGATGAGAAGTTGTGCAGGTGCTGCTTGGAATGAGGCAGAGGGGAGAAGAGAAGATGATTTAGGAACATGGAGGCATTGGGAACATGGAGGCAGGAACCTCCTCTCTACAAGGTTTTCTTCCGGCCTTGGCGTGGTTAATCAGATGCAGTTGTGAGAACCCTGTTAGACCTCCTGCTTCAGTTGGATGCTTACCAGCCTCTTGTGGTTAGATCTTATTAGGAGCGTTTGCACTCTTGAGTTTTCTGTGGTTTATGGAAGCTGCGGTGCCAGCTCTGTACTTGAGGTCTGTCGTAGGTCCACGTTTTGTAAAGAGGCCATAAGGGATCACCCTTTGTGGACTGTCCTGTGCATTGATCTTACGTCCTGTTCCTCCCAGATCATCTTCCCAGCTTCGGAGTTTTGGGGGCATGCTGAGGCTACATGTGTCGTCTCCAGGAACATCTGACAATTAAACCAGATATGTTTTTATAAAAAAAAATAAAAAAATCTTGTTTGTCAGAGATGCTGAGAAGTAGGCAAAATAATGCCTGAACATACTTCCTTGTCTCTCCTCTACCCCTCTTTAGGTTCAGTTCAGAGCAACTTGTTCTCTTCCTGCTGTTGGAAGAAAATTTGCAGAGCATTTTTTTTTTTTTGACTAGGTGGGATCATACTAGCTAGAATATTATGCTTTTCTTTATGTGTCCAGGAAGAGCTTCACTGTTAATTGATCAAGAGCTATTGCACAGCAATTGCTTAATTCCTCAGCACTTCAGATACGAGGAAACTGGTCTGCTTTAGGCAGGAGCTGTGATTTGTTGAAAATAAGCTTCTTTATGAATAATCAAACTGACAGCTACGCTGTAGGCGGTGTGTTTTGCTTGGTGAAGTTGTAGTCTGGTCAGAAATAGACAATAGAAAAACCACATGTACAAACTATTGGGAGTTTTGTAGGTCATTTTAGATTGTACAGAGGGTTATCAAGGTTCAGGTGGTTCACTACCTGTTAAAATCGTGTAACCGGTTGGAGTAGGAGTTCCTTTTTTGGTGTTGAATCTGTAGAAGCAAGTGAGCATGGCTGGTGGGCACCGGTTTCCCCCAGTTCTGTAGGTGCTCCTTGGGAAGACGGCTGTGAATATAGCTGCGATTGCCTGATCTATGTCAGGTTCTCTTTATTGCTTTTAAAATGTTTCTGTGGGACTTCCCTGCTTGGAGGCATGCCAAAGTGAGTGTGTGGGAAGACTTAATACTTGCTGCTTACATAGCATTTTGTATGTTCAAAGTCATCTGCAAATATTAACTGATCTTCATTTAACACTTGAGCCCAATTCCTGTCACTATAAATCAGTAGCAGCCAGTTATGACCCCTGTTTTTTATGTCAAAAGAACGAAATGCCGTAACCAGGGCAGTTAAGAATAATCTCTGCCATCTTATTAACATACTGTTTTTGTCACTACTGTTCTGGCGTAGTGTGATGGAGAAAAAAGTTATGAATAGGATGTAGTGCTACTCCTCGGGAGGTCCGTGCCTTTAGGATGCTGGCTGCTGCAAAGGATGGCGTTGTGTTCGTGTAGTGTGTGCAATTTCAATCTTTCAGGGCTAGTTTTTGTTTCTGCTCTATTAAGGTTTATTTTTTTTTTTCCAGTGTGAGGAGCCATAGCATATTCAAAACAAATAATGCTGGGAGAATATTGCTCTTTCTGTGCTTGCTTCTTAAGAGCTGTCATTCATTCGTCTTGAAGCATAGTCTTAAGTTGTAATTGATTTTAGTTATTTACTTTATACTTACTGAAAAGTCACTAAGGTTTTCTCTATCGGTGTTGTGGCATCGGATAACTGATACACATTATATGGAACCAGTAGGACAAATTCATTAAGCTGCTAGTGTTTAGATCACAGTCAAGTGCTCACAACACCGGAAGCAAAGTGGCTGCAGACATCCTCACTAGGATCTTGTACTCTACTTTGAACATTACTAGTAAGTTGGCTTTTTGTTTATGCTGTTTACCATCTGTTAATAACTAATGTTTTCAGTTGTATTTGTGGAAGTAGTTTGCAGCACCAGGGTTTGAAAAAAACAGCATATGTATTTAAAGCAAGCAGATTTATAGCTCATAAAAGTGCCCCTTTCAAGTGGCAGTCTTTACAGGAAGTTAGGCAGTTCTAGCTTCTATTAGCTAGATTTCCTACTGCTGCTTTTTCTCATAAAGAAGTTTAAAAATACATTTTTTTTTTCAAGTTGTTTACAACTGTACGATGTGTTTACAAATGTGTGTCTTCGCATGGCAGTTGGATTGGCCGTATTGAGCATCGTTTTAGAGAGGCTTCAGCAGTTCTCATTCAAGCTTCAAGATGTTGTCGTTCCAACTTCTCCATGGAGAGATAAAAGGGAAAAATTGCAGGAACGTGTCTACGCAGTAACCTGCCTGTCCAAAGCAGTGTGAGGAAGGAATCCTGAGATGGGGGCAGTCCCGGGGCAGTCAGGGCGCTGTGCTGAAGCAGCCTTTGCTATCCACGTCAGGACTGGTGCTGCCTTGGGTCTTGGAGACACCTGCAGAGTGCCTGGGGAAACGGAGCGGAGCGAAATCAGCCTGGCAGAGATGTATGGTCTCTGGGGACGTAGAGAAGAGTTGGCTGTATTTTGAGAACAAACTACTAGTCTCTAAGCAAGTTTGAATTGTAAAGCAAGTTTGAATTGTAACTTTAAAAGTCAACTGCAAATTTCAGGGGGAAAAGTCTATAGAAGCAGGTCAAATCCTTTACTTCCTGTAACTTTTCGTCTTTGGCCAAGTAGTTCATTAGTGTCAGTTGTTAGGTACTAATTTGTTGTAGGGTTTTGGTTCGTGAGTGTTTTTTTTTTTTTTGTTGGTTGTAAGACTCAGTACCTTCAGAAATTGAATGACTCAGAACTTTTGACCTTCGCTAAATGTCTAAAATATAGGTATCCTTTTAAGAAAAATAGCGTTGAGTACAAAAATAATAATAAGAATACATAAGTAAACCATACGGAAGCCTGGTACCGTTTGAAGAGTTTTAATCTTCTGATCTTAGGTAAAACAAACAATAAATGTGTATTTCTATTTGGTTATTGTCTGACAAAATGTTAGTCAAAACAGCTCAGGTATGAGCACAGTCTATAAAAATTTTCTTTGTTTTCTGGTAATAATGTGATTTTTAGAAGATGCACAGATCAATGAAGAAAATCATTAGAAATAGAACTAGTTCTCATTACTTACTTGTACGGTTTTAAACTACTCGGGGTGGGTGCTGCCTGTAATTGAATAAAGCTGGTCCCAGCTTTCTGTGGAGTAATGGCAGATTCTAATCGTGTCTGATACGCTGCAGAAACATTGTAAATAGTAATGGATTGGAGAACCTGAGTGAGACCAATCTTAGCTGTACTTGGTAAAATGAGCTAGAGCTTCTTTGTTCAGCAGGGATGTAACATGTTTCTATTTCTGTCACATCTCTGCTGCTTCCCTTGCCATTTTATATAGGGTTTAGGTAAAGGTGAATACCTGTTGGTTGTCACAATGCTTGTTCAGAGACCACAAAACAAGCCCGTTAAGAGGTTTTGTTATTGTAGGAAAAGCAGCACTGGGGCCAGGTTGCTCTGATAACTGGCGGGATAACACTTGGTATTTGGGTGCTGTACTGACTGCATCCCAGTGCCCTAGCTGGGGGGGTAAGCTAGGTTTGGGGCACCCTATGGCAACATTTAAAGCAGCTATAGTCTACCAAAACGATATGGACAACTCTTTTTCTTCTACATCATTTGACAGTCAATTGCGCCTGCTGCAGTGTCTCACTGATTTGAAAAGAGGGGGTCCTTGCACCAGCCACAGGACTCTTGTTGAGCCAGCTCGACTTGCTGATCTGCTAGAAAGCAAATTAATTGCAAAAGATTAATAGGCTGTTGCTCAGCAGGCACAAGGAAGGGTCTGACAAGTGCCCTTAACCATGAGGTTTTGGCCAGAAGTAATGCAGGGCAAAAGAAGGGGCCATGGAACTGTTCCTTTTACCCGTAGCAGCTCATCTGTTTTGTTTTATTATCAAACTACTGTTTGTGTTTGGTTATTGTTTCTAGTGTCATTCATGATTTAGGAAAAAAGAAAAGGATAGATATATTTAATGCAATTCATTCAAATTGGTATAAAATGCGCTTTGAGTTGATAATCGAAAGAAATATTGGAAAAAAATAAATAGAAATCACTGGTACTTGGCCAGGTTGTTTATACTGAACAGCTCCTTTTTCTAAAGGTGAAAGGCATTTTGAGGAGACAGAGATAAGCAGACAGAAATAGGGAAGTAAGTGGAACTAATGGAAACGCTTAAGTTTTAAAATGGTGTTTTGTGCAATGTATGTGTATTCTAACCAAGCTTTCAATAATAACGTGAGGGTAAAACGTGCAAGTTCTGGGGAGAGTGTGATGATTTCCAATATCCACTGCGCTTTCAGGATTAGGGAGCTCATACACAAATGACTTTACACGTTTAGAGTTGGACGGGGCATGTTGCGGGCTGTACGGTGGCACTTGTGTATTGTGATATTGTAGAATTTTTGTCTAGAGTGATAGAAATGGGGGATATCTGTATTCTCAGACAGGTAAAATATCACCACGTTGCTGGATCTATTTAAGTGGTTCTCTGGAGACACTAATCTGGGAGGAGATTATACTCCAAATAAAATGGAGGATGGCTATGCAGTTTATTCAGAGAAACTCATAGGTGAAGGAGTTAATCAGTTGAGTAGACTTCAAACAGCATAGCTGGCGTTTTGCTGCAAAAAATATTGCTATTTTGGGCACTGTACAAAAGCTCAGCTATTGCAATTGTTATGCTCACAATCGATATTTTATAGCAAATGAGTTAGAGCAATTAATATATTTTTATGATTGTGAAGAACAAGCAAAAAATGTTCTTAATTGTACGCAAAAAAACGTTACTTGAAAAACATTTTGCAGGTGTTGAACTAGGTCTTTAAATATTGAGAAAACAATGCTAGGAAATGGCTCGGTATGGAATACGTATGTGGAATGAGATTGAAAGGAGGGGAAAATAAGGGATTTATTTCGAGGGGAACAAATCACCAGGAAGCAGAGTTGTCAAAAAATGGTAAATTTAGATAAGAAAATATTTGTTAAGAATATTTTCATGATACAGGATGAAGGCATATCAGCATTGAAGGAAAAGCCAAGTTAAGATAGTAAGCAGTCTTTTAAGAAAAGGGGGTAGGAGGTTTTAGGTAACATGATTGCAAATGCTATCTTTCCTTGCTGTTGGGTATATGCTGTGGCGTTTCAGTTTGTTACTTGAAACATGTTGCATTTACTGGACAAATAACATCTTTATTTTTATTCTTGGGGATACTTTGTCCTGCTACATTGGCTAGGCTTGACATTCTTTCAAGAATTCTACTGTATTTAGCTTTGCTACCTTTGAGTAGCGGTGCCATTTGAAGTTGTCTATGTGCTCTGTGCCTTCTTTTTCCATTCCCCCCTTCCTTTTTCTCCCTTCTTGGCTTTTTTTCCTCCCGCAGTTCAGGTATTCTTTCAAAGAGCACTAAATTCAACAGATGAATCATAGAGGGTGGCCTTGTTTGTCTGTAATAGTGGTTTTAATATTATGTCAGTTAGTTCGTGTTGTTATAATTCACAAAACGATCGTGTTTTGGTGCCCATCCTTTGTGAAAAAAGCCTGGCAGCATTCCAGTTGTCAATAAATCAGAAACGCCGCGGCTACGTGTTAGAAAGGTGCTAACCTATTTTGCCTGCTTGAGAATTTCTAGGTTAAAACCGGATTTAATGTTGAATGATGTATCTCCTGTGTCTGGGCCAGGCCTGGGGTTGTGTATTCCTGCCTGGCTACCAGAAACACAGCTGTGTGCCTCAGTCTAAGCTGCATCAGGTTTTTGTGACTGCGTGACCGGGTGCTGCTTTGTCCAAGGGGTTAACAATCGGTGTGCCAGCATTTGTGCCCTCTTGGCACTGAAGGCAGGTTATGGAGAAACCTGAAACTGTGATTTGAGCATGTTGCTGCAGTTTTTGACTGTCTGTAAATTAGATGTTCCTGTGCTTAGACTGTTCATCTGGTGACTTAGTTCCAGAATTAGACGGTTATTTATTCTGGAAAACCTACACAGTGATTTGGAAGACACTGGATTATTCTTGCCCTGAGCATTGTTCCTTGAGGGCTGCATGTGATGACAGTACAGATGCAAGGCTGTTGCTGTGTTACCTACCTGTATTGCCTTATGGGCTACAAAATGAAATTTCATGTGTTTTATTTTTTGTTGAAGTTTCTACTAAATGTGAATCATTACTAAAAGACTAAATTCTTCTTCGTTAAGAACCTGATTAAAATAAGGGCGGATAATGCAGAAGAGTCAGTGCTACTAATTTTGCTTAATAAAGACCAAATGATTTGATAGGTAAATACTGTCCATTTAATTCGGGCTGAATATTAATCTTCTTATTCTAATTTGGTAGCACTTACCTTCCTGAAGTAATTCTTTATCCATGCCGTTTCCATTTGTCTCCTCCCTAACCCTTGTTCCTGCCCTCACATGTTTAGATTTATGAGCAGCATCTGTCTTAACACTGTTAATTCCTCTGTCCTTAGGAATTCTCCGAGAGGCACAGTGGAACCTTTTAACATTTAATAATGTTAAAAAGTCTCTTTCTGGCCTTGATGTTTTCTAATTCTTCTCGTGCGGTAAGCTGACTGCAGTGTGGCAAGCAGAAACGGGGCAGTTGACAATAACGGAGATGTGGGCTAATTGGGTCTACATTAGCAGCTACCACTGACAAGGTATAGGGACCTTAGTCCAGACCTCTTCAAAAAATCCGTTAAGATGAAGAAGGAGAAAGCTCAGGGCTTACACTGTTTCTTAAGGATGGTTCATATCTGTGGAAGTAGACTTGGTCTCCTAGTACGAGTTTGGGAAACAAGGCTACAATGGGAAAAATATTTTCTCCCTTGTTTCTGTCAATCCCTGTTGTTTGGTTAGAGGTGCAATTTTGTGTTTATTAATGTAAAGGTTGTATTTATTTGGGATACATTGTTATCCTTAGCCCTCTGTTTCTCTCCCTACAGAAATATGAAGTCAGAAAATGAACTTTGTCCTAAATTCAGGCTTTGGAAGCAGTTGTTGGACCAAAATTTCATTTCGCTCATGTATATATTGATAGAGCGGGGGAAAAACCACAAACAAATGTTATTCACTATCTCAGGAAAGGTTTTCACAGTAGACCAGTCAACTTTAATTGAACTAATTAATTACTTTGGAGAGCAAAACAGTATTGCACTCAAAGTTTCTAAGAAATCTTCTGTTAACACAATTCTATGGCTGGTCTATTTTGAAACTAATATCCATACAAGAAGTTCTATAATTTGTTGTCATTAGCATTGCTGGCATTTTTCTGAAGAGTATGCTAGTGTCCAGTCCTGGTGGGGAGAAGAGTATAAATTTGGATCCTTGATGGTTTTTTACGTGACCAAAACACATGAGATTCAGGTAGATAGCCTCTAGGAAAAAAAAAAAATGTGGGTTCCATGGTATTCTTAGTGACAGTGGCGTAAACTTCAAAACTCATTTTTCTTGTCTGGTACCATTGATTGAGAACAGGATGGCTTTTTCAGGGAACAGGACAAAGCTTGCCTTGTCTGGAGGGTAACTGGTAGGTTAATAGCCTATTTTCAGGCATAAGTTTGGTATAATTAAAGTGCTGTGATTTGTAATGAATAATGGCTTAATATTTGCATCTGATAGTTTTTTGAACATATACACTGTACATGAGATACTGTATATGTATACACAAGTATACGTGTGTTCTGCAGATGGATTTCTCTGAATATCATTTTGCCTGTAGCATTAGAACTACAGCAGAGCTTTTCTTACTAACCATTGATAATTCAGCTGATGAGTTATTGCCTGGATTTGTCCTCTGACTGCCCCTACTTCATGCGCTTGTATGATTTAGGGTTCATTGGAGAAGGGTTGTGGAAGCCTTCCAGAAGCTCCAAACAATTGTCATGCATTACAGTGAGATTTCCAGAATGTAGAAATGGGTAGCTCGTGCCTTTCTTCGGA
This sequence comes from Cygnus olor, assembly GCF_009769625.2. Taxonomy (NCBI): domain Eukaryota; kingdom Metazoa; phylum Chordata; class Aves; order Anseriformes; family Anatidae; genus Cygnus; species Cygnus olor. The sequence continues at coordinate 20,518,565 of NC_049181.1, read as the reverse complement.
TCAGTAGGGGATCCTAAAGGGTGCCAGGAGCCTGTGCTACAAGGGCAGCCAAGAGATTGGAGAGAAGCAGGTGTGAGCGCCATGTGTACATTAATACTCAAGCAGTTTGGGGAGCTAATGCCTGTTACCGTGCATTGTCCTCACTTTTTCTCCCCAAATGTGACAGTACAGGCACCACTGGGGCTGACACACTGGAAATTTTGTCTTCTGTAAAACGTCTGGGGGGAGTCCAGGAAGGTGACCGCTTTCTCTTCCAGCTCTGCAGTTTTCTTTGGGGTTTGGGTCATGGGTGGTCATTATTCGTTCTGTTTTCAAGCCGTTTTATTGGCAAATAGGTAACTTGTATCCACTGTGTGAGAAATTATTTCATGTTTAAAAGTTTGTGGAAAATTTGTTTCAAATGGCTAGAAATTAGGATGAGAAATTATATTTTCAATATTTCTTAGGGTGCTGCTCATTCTGAGGGATTTTTTCATTATTAAAAATACTGAAATACCAATATTTCCTGTGTAAGAAGGGAGACCTGCTAATTGTGGATTAACAACTGTTTTTCATGTTGGGTTCTCTTCACTCTTTACAAAATGCACGTGCACCCCTTCTCTGACATGGCGGTGGGACTGCAATATTGCCATATCACTGCTTTGGTTTTTGTTGTTGTTTCCTTTGAGCTGCAGAGATTAACACAAGTCGTGTTGTCTTCCACTTCTTTCCTCTCTCATGAGAAGTGTGGGGTGTTCGTTAGCTACCTATGCATAGCTGGATGTGTGTTATTGATGCTGCTTTAATCAACCATAAGCAGTTTCCAGAGAACATCTTGGAGGCATATTGTTTCCTTGGGGATTTATTGCATTTGCAACATCACACCTCTGTTCCTGCTGCTTACAGAATATGATTATCAGCCATTAGTACTGAATACTTAAACGTGGTCACTACATAGTGTTTCCTCTCTCATCTGTGATTTCTATCGTGCTCGCTATTATGGATCCCTCTCTAGTGTGTTTGTTTTTTGCTCACCCCTTTCATGCTCTTTGTTTATCCCTGTGCTCACTGTTCCGATATAAATCCTTCCTAGTCAATCTTGCTGAGAGAACTGTAGGTAGGTTGTTGGGTTTATTTTCTCCTACCAAGTGATGTTGTCTTCATTTTCCTATGTAAGATAAAAATTCCTTCCATTTTACTAGTGGTCAGTCAGTGTCTTGGAAAAGATGCTAGATATTTAGGATATTATATCATTTGATTTCTCACCCCCACCGCACCCCCATTTAATCTTGAATGCGTGCTCTAGAAAACTGAAAAATCACATGCAGAGTTTTGGGCTTTTGCCTTCATGTTGTTTAGATTAGCGCCGTTAACAAGTAATACGTCATGTTGCACATTCGTATGTGATATATGAGCACACAAAACGGTATTTCAACCACGATGGTTTAAATCTTTTTTGTACATATAGTCATCCGTGTTTTGCATTTTCCTGCCTTACTGGAGGTGGACATGTTTTAAACCATTGCTTCTTATGCAAAATGAGATTGTGAAATCAGAATTGCGATGCTTTAATAACCATGTGTAGTCTGTTAGTTTAATTGAAATTTTGGTAATGGTAAGTACCAAAACGAAAAAAATTGTTCTTTCCATTTCAGTGTAGGGGTTCATGGCGGTGCATGAACCTTGATGTGTTTGTTGGTAAGAGATTTGGTTTAAGTAGGCAGCCATGGTGCTCCTTTGTCTTCTCTCCCTTGAAATACTAGCTTCCATTCCGAACGAGAATATTGTTTTGGTAAAGGGGAACCAACTAATGGCATTGTTTTATGCTAACACTGGAAGACTTAGAAGTATTTTGATCTAGCACATACCTGGAGATGTCTTGAGCTAGAAATGGTTGCTTGTGTTGCTCCAAGGAATCACCCCACATGTGAAGTGAATTGCTCTATGAGTTACTTCACTTTCCTCAGGGTTACTGGAGGAAGAAAAAATGTTTTGATATCTGCTTCTACAAATAATGCTGGACGATTGTCTTCCTTTTCTCTGCAAAATTATTTTTACCTTCCATTTAAACTTAAGGAAACTGATTTTTGGGGAACTCAGATGCTGACATCATTAAATTATGTCAGGGTCAAGACAACTTTAATTTTCTCCCTGATGTGTGCTTTTGGAGTATGCTTAGTTGTGCTGTAATACAGAAATACTGTAATGTGAAGAATGATTAATCACCATACACTTACCATGTCATTATATGGTCTAGTAGAGAATGGTATAAAATGATTTTGCTTGGGAAGAAGAGATCAGTATTCGTATGTGCTACAGAGGGACCTGATGACATTCTCTTAGGGCTGGGCTGGTAACGTGTCCTGTCTGGATTGGCTTTTCTGTCGACACTGCTTTGAATTATTTTCTTAACCACATCTCAGGTGGTCAGACTGTTATGCATTTATTTGTGAGGAAGCTGTGAACGGCAGTTTTGATGGAGTACTTCCTCAGTATCACTACTACAGGTAGTGGTAAAGGCTGTTTTAGAGCTTGTTGCTGGCTGTATGTGTTTACTGTGTGTAAATTGAATGCTAAGGTTTGATACCCAATTTTTAACACTTGGTGTGCTTTCTTATTCTTACTAATATATGTGGAAGTTAATTGGAATCAGTTCCCTGGGGGACTGTAAAGCAAGCACTGTCCTCGGTTCTTGTTGGAGCTCTTTACTCTCGCAGAAGGTGTTTGTATTTCTGCCATTTCATTCTGCTGTTGAACAGCTGTCTTCGCCGGTCTTGTGCTGTAGTCCTTCAACTGCTCCAGCTGCATTGGTGGAGCATCGCTTGCCACGTAAGCGAATTTGCTGGTGGCTGCTGGTTCTGTGGTCAGCATCAGGCTTCTCCGACCTTCCCAAGGGCTCCTTCCATAGTGCTGCTCACCCCAGTTCTTCCCTGTCCCTGCAGAAGAAGAATGTCACTTGTAGCTCCACATCGGGTCTTGCTAGCATCAGCCGCAGGAAGAGCTGGTACACCTCCCTGGGTTTTATTCTGCCTTGTTTTCTTCATGGGCTGTGTATTATACAATATTCTGCGGTTCTAGAGTAGTTCTTGCACTTAGCATATAAAGTCTTAAGTTAATTCACATAGTAATAAAATTTATGTTCTGTAATTAATTTTTTTGGCAGGCATCTCTTTCACAGTAATGAATTGGTAGCAGTTCCTAAAATGTCTGTTGACTGTCTAGAGAATTGTAGGAAAGCTGGCATTTTAGAAATGTTTCTTATAACAGAAAGAAGTGGGCCGCTTCATATTAGTTCATCTTTTCTCAGAACTTCCAACTGAACTGAAAATAATTTTATTTTGGTGGATTGTTTTTCCCTTTACCCCTGAACTTAAGGGGTAATTGCTCTCTCTTCTTCTCAAATACATCTTTGAATTAGACAATAGTATTCTAAAGGTGCAGATAGTAGTTACGGTTCTTTAAAACACAAAATCAAAAAAAAAAAATTGGCATGGTGTTACCTATTATCACAATTGTCTGTTCAGCTCTTTTAACAGCAGTTAAAAACCATGGCTCTGGTTGCAGGTTCATTTTAGGTTGCTTGCAAGACTAAATTCGTAGCATTTAATGATCTAGGATTTTCATACCCTAGGGCAAGATTACAGTAAGTGGAGGTCAAGCTGAACAACTGCCAGACCTAATTTACACTAGGATAAAAATGTTCTTGTCTAACAATTAGATTGAATGCTATTACCTCTTTCCCTAACTTCTGCTAAAATTTGGTTTATATTGTTTAAAGACTAAGGCAGTCTGATGCTAAGGAAGTATCCTCTGAGTGGAATATTAGTTTATGAAATTGCCCAGGATCAGGTATCCATGTTAATGGCCCCTTGTGTGCTTGTTCTGGAGGGGATGGGAGACTTAATCCAAATAGGATGTTTTCTTAACATAAACTCTTCCTAATATGCCATCTTCAAGCAAGTAGCAATGAATGATGTTGAAACAAGGGAAGAAAAAATCTGGAGAAGATGTAGCCCCTTGAATGTAAATATTTGAACCTTCCCTGCGAGATCTGAATCATTTGTTTCAATAGAATTATTATAGTTCCTTCCCCCTATCAATTGATTTACGAGTAACCTGTGTTTTGCCACCAATGTCACAGGTCCTGACCAAACTCCTAAAGAGGTTTTCCCATATAGATTACCTGAAGAGTGAAATCTGGTGGGTTACCCTGAAACGGTGAAACTGATTCCGCTCAAAGTTGTGTTTGGGCTAACTAAAGTAAAGGTGGTAAATATATTTTAGTCAAAGTACTGCATTATAGTAACTAAACGTTAAGTTCAGCTATACAGTCAGCTGACATTAACTTCTGGTGACATGTATATAGAAATTTAAACAAAATTCTAGAAAACTTGAAGAGCAAACCTATTTGAAACAAGATATTCGACTTGTAATCCTGATTAGTGCTACCACAGGATGATAATTCTATACTGTTGATTTATTGTAAGAGCAATAGTAAAAAATAAATGGCTTTTTGAGTAAGCAAAACACAAAGGCAGCAGTTTGCATGACTAACATACAGAGATCAGCGTAATGTAAGTGCACCAAACGGGCAGTAAGCTCTGAAATCTGTGTCTGGGGCATTAAAATCGTGCTGTGGGGAAAAAAAAAAAAAAATGCTACTTCATGATACTTCAGTACGCTAGTTTCATTTTTGTACGAAGGTATCTTAAACATTCATGAATCTTAATCATTTTTACTTTATTTTTATCCCTTTCCATTTTCCTGTGATGAATAGTTAGCTCCTTGATAACAAACTATGTCATCTTTTTAAATATCTTTTTAAAGTAGATCTTGGTTTCAGGAGCTGGGAAGTTGCTATAAGTAGCAAATAATTTGGCAGAATCCCAACCAGGTTAAAGCCTTTTATTTGCATTAAATGTTATGATTTGATGTTAGAGTCTGAGCAGTGATCACAAGCTATTATTGGTAGAAATACATCGCCAAGAACATCTGTTAGCCATAAGTAGGAGCAAAGTCTGCTGAGTTCAACACAGGACTAACAAATATATAATTGATGGCTAATTAATTAAGTTAAACAATACTCTTGAATAAGTCGCTAGAACACTATGGGGAATTCAACTAGATAAATTTTGTAGTTCAGAAACTTAAATATGTGGTTTGGAGAAAGTGTATTGACTCTTATTTAAGCATTGCGTAATTTTAAGTGTTCAACGTAAAAAAAAAAAGAGATCAAAGCAATTGAAAAGAAGTATTGTCTGTACAACTGTTTTAAATACTTGGAATTATTATTTACTGAAAAAAGTTAGAGAAACCAAAGTAGAACTGAAAAAGTCCTGTATGCTTAATGGCATGTTGGGTTTTCAGCTGCTGGGTTACCCATTTCAGAGCTGAGTGTGAGGGGATGGAGAGAAGTATTTCAGACAAAACAGGAAGAGAAATGTGTGCTAAGGGTAGGAATGCAGTTAATTAGAAAAAAAAATGGTTGGCAAAGATGAGGTGACTGATACAGCACTTGAAATCTAACAAATTCTTCTGACAATAATTACAAATAATTTCAAACTTGTAAGTCAAACATGGTCACCAGCTGAAAACCACAAGCTGATGATACATTCCAGATAATAAACAATAATGAGCTCTGGTGTGTGATGGAAGCATTTTGTCATGCCATTGCTAGGCAGCTCTAGGTTTTGACAGTTGTCCTCTGGTGACTCCTGCCATGGCGGCTGTGTTTTCCATCCATCTCTTAGAGGTTACTGCGTTTGGGATGAAAGTTGGCAAAATGGGATTTGTCAGCTCTTTAGCTCTCCGTATTTGTGGTTCAGCATGTTAGCTTTAATTGTCAATGGAGATGGTCTGTCGTTGATAGATCTGACTGTAAACAAACCAGAGCATATGAAATGTGCAACCTTGTTCTCTTTTTTTAATGGTATGTTAAAATTTGGTCTAGTTGTTTTTTCCCCAGGGTGATAAAAACGACAGTTCAAATTCTTTGCTTACACCAAAACTGCATTCTTGTTATAGCTGTAAGACAGGAAAAACAAACAAAAAACTCCAACAACCCAAGCTTTTGCATTTGAGACTTCTGTCATCAGTGGAGGTGAGGGGTTAGTTTGCACGGGACCAGTACCTGTGAGTCCTCCCTGGGAAGTCGCTGCAGGTGCTGCACCATTCCCAGAGCATGGGGCAGTTCCCTCATACTACGGGGTACTGTGTTGCTGGGGGAGAGGGGGAATCACAGCACACGTAGCTTGTTTAAGAGATATCTAGCACTACTGCTCCTTTTTTTATTCCCTTTTTAAAAGCAAAAAGCAGGGAGAAAGAGGGCATAGCCACCTTATCTCAATAGCTTCTACTATGTTGCTGAGCTAGTAAGTGCAACAGTTGTGGCTTTAAAAACATTTTCTATGTATTTAACATTGCTCAAGTAAAATACTTGCTACAGAACATGATTCTTTCATAATGTAACCAGTAAATTTTCAACGAAATGTAAATCTGTAGGCTATAACTGCCTTTTGGAGGAGGAGGGAGCTACTGCCTTTATTTACATATTGAATTTACTAGAGAACAGATGTGTAAGGATATAGCTTTTTGAAGAAACCTGAGGTTTAATTTTGGTTGATTTAACAAGCTGTATGTTTTTGTATTTTAGATCTGTGTGAAATGGATGTCCCTGTATCCCTAAGGTGCCTAATGCACAGTATTTGAGAGATTTATGGGAAGATAATTTCAAAAGGACAAGTCTCACTGACCTTTGCTTGAGATTATTTTATACACATCAAGAGTTTCTCATTATTTGTCAGCTTACTTATTAAAATGAGTTTAGTCTGTAAGAAATGTTTCTGATATTTCTTCATTTTAGCTTTTATAATGCAGGCGTAGTATGTTATAGCTCTCCTAGTTAGTGTAATTTGTTACCTGCCACAAGTAAGCAATTACAGAGTTGAAAGAACTTATTGATTTGAATAATGCCAATATTTTTGCAATGTTTTTAGGATAGAGGCAAGTGGCCAAGCTGGTTTCCGATGGATGTTTAATGGATTTCAATAGCGAATGGATTTCAATAGCGAATAGGTCTCCATAAATGAGATTTCAGCACCAGACATCTCTCTTTCAGGATTCTTTTAAGAGGGCTTTGGTTTTAGGATAAATAAAGGAAGAGAGGGTGCTTTTTAGGCCAGGCAATAATAGGTATTTTTTCATCTAGTAATGACTTTGTTAATGGATTATTGTCTTTCTGCATTGTGGATATATTCAGTTGTCTAAGTTGTGTGGGGGAAAGCCATGAATATCACAACTGCTGTTTCATATAAAATTAGTATTCAGTGCTGCAAATCTCCAAACAAACCAATTGGGATTTTAGCTCAGATGTTGCAAAGGAGAACAGGAACAAAATATTGGGTATTAAAAATCTTCAAGTTATGACTGGGGATGTATGGAGCACAGATGTTCTGAGGCTGGCAGACTGCAGGGATAAGTATCTAATGGAAGTTACAAGATTTTTATCTTTATTTCTTCTGTTTTAGAGGTGAAATCAACTTCTGCATACTTGAATGGTTGTTTGAATTTTTATTTTTACTTTTTAAAGGATGATTACTTAGATTGATCCTTGAAAGAGCCATAATCCACTTAAGAAAGGCTTAGGTTTTAGCTGTCGTGCTGCCTGGTTTGGATATGGCACAATATTTATTCCTTGTTTGCTAAATACTTCTTTTTCCTTTCTTATGGCATAGATTTAATTGTGCCACTTAGTTGTCTTCTGCACTAGTTGGCTTGTCACTTGAGCTAGGGAGGGATGGGACACTGCTCGTTTGTTCACATTGGTGTTTGTGTAATGGCAGTTTTCAGAGCTTTACTATAAACAGTTTTATACTACCGTTGTGAGACTGATGATGCCAGTAGTGACCAGTGGAGACGGCAGCAGGAGAACAAGCACGTGGGCTTTTAGAGCAAGTAGAGACCTGTAAAACTATGGGATCTGCTACTGGTGAATATTGGTGGTGAAAAAGAGCTACAACTACACCTGAATAGGGTGCAGATTAGCTCACCTATAGACCCAGAAATATCAGTTCGTTCTGCACAGATGGTTCTTTTTCCTTTTTTTTCCCTCATATTTTTTTTATTTAGATCCAGTCAGCCAAATGCAGTTTGACTTCTGCTTACTCTTTTGTGTTTGCTTCTGTGCTGGACTTGATCTTTTTAGTTATCATCTGGAAACAGTTCAACCATTTTTATGTAGTGTTGAAGCTTCAGTTAATAAACTCTGGTGGATTTGAGTTGACAAAACACAGAACCAAACTGCTCTTTCCTTCTCTCTTATTTCAGAAGGCTTGGGATTGCAGCGCAGAGAAATACAGTGGGCTCTTCAAAGGGCTAGCCAAAGTGCGTTGTGACCTGGGCTGGTAGGAGCTCACTCTGAGATGTGCTTGAGAGGTTTTACTTTCTGCTCTTCAGTAGTTTTATTTTAAGGGGTTTTCCCATATTTGAGTTATCTAATATCGAGTGTGTTATAGCAGCAGCTGATGCTATGTAGTGTGTACCATATGGTCCCCTGCCAGAGTTTATAATCGAATGCAGTTGCTCATAGAAAGGCCCAAACAAAGTCGTGGGCGCAAAGCCCCAGTGACCTGGACTTCTCAAAGAGGAAAACCTGTGTGGTAGGAGGGGAAGCTGAGGCTGCTACAAAGTGAGGCAACTTGCAGGCTCGCATCGATCAGTGGGAGAACAAAAAATAGAACTTGCCAGATGGAATATCTTGTCTGTTGGAAAACCCTACCTCTGCAGAGGGTACTGAAGTTGTTCATCACTGTGGGCTGCTTGTTTGAACAATGCTAGTTCTGTTCTCATCTTTTCTTACGTAGCTGGTTACCTGCTTGCTGTGGACAGTAACTTTTGCAAGAGCCAAGGTTTTGAAGGGTTATGCGATTTGGAAAAGTCAGTGTGTGAGGGGGCATGTGTTCTATAGTTCAGTTTGGAAACTTGGGGCATTTAGGCAGATGAGGTGTGCTGGCCTTGTATCATAAATCAACTAGTACTTCTTTTGGCTTTTTTAAAGTAGGCGTGTGTGGCTTTTTTTTTGAATTTTGGTTGTCATCCGACTTGGCTTTTATTCATCCTAAGAGCCTCATTTTCGACGCAGTCAGACTACAACATCTGGAAGCCATTTCTTCTTTGGCAGGGGAAGATGTGACAGACAAAACGAGGTGTAACTTTTACTTTTGTTATCTTACCTTTTACCTTTTTGTAAAAGACATCTGAAATCAAAACGTTTTAAAGACGTCTGGGATTTTCAGATGTGTTTTAGAGATGCTCAGGAATACTGTTGGGCGGAATAATTAAAAAGTATTACAGGTACATTTTTTTTTCCTATAATAGTAACAGTTGCTCTTGTTGTACAGTTAACTCATTTTACAGTATTTTGTGTAATGCCTATATCTTTTGTTTCAAACAATTTACTTGACAGTATAAATTACTAAGTACAGATATAGAAACTTCATGTGGTTCAAACCGAACTATATTTACACCATGAAATAGTATTTCACTTAGTGTATTAAGGATATTGATGTTATTAATGGTATTTCCATGAGTAATCGTATGACCCATGAAGCACCATGGCAAACTCTCTTCCTTCCAGAATAGATGATCCACCAACTTATGTAATAAAACAAGCAGAAGTCCAAAAAAAATCACTTGTAATGAGGGGGGTGGACTATTTGATGGTGAAGCTGGGGTTGGCAGTTATTAGGATGGTATGGAGGTCGTGGTCTGTAATTCTCTTTTAAATTTCTAGACTTATGGTAAAGTCTAAACCTTTATTTTAAGTTTTAGCCTTTTTCATGTCTTTTATATTCCCACCCCCCCAAATAAAACCTGTTTAAAGACGTTAAGCTGTGAAAAAAACTTGCTCTAGTGTTTAGTGGTGTGCACATTGTCTCTGGGGACTGGTGTTCTCCCAGCGCCTGGCTTTCTCCTGGCCAGCAGCAGGCCTGGCAGCTGCCTTCACCTCATGGCTGCGCTCCTCTGCCGCAGGAGCGAGGTGCCCCGCAGTCGCAGCACGGCCTGCTGCCGATAGAAATGCAGGAACCGTGTGTGGAAAAAGGCAGGGAGAACGCCTTGAGAAGGTGTCATGGGTATGGGTGGGCCCCAGAGCATGGTGGCTAGCGGGTGGGTGCCGCCTGGCGGGGACCTGGCCCTTCCTGCAGGCTTTGGCACCCAGAGCTGCAAGCAGGCGGCTTGCCGTGGGCCCTCCCGGGGTTAGGTAGGAGAATTAGCAGTAGCTGTCGCAAGGACTTCAGCTAGGCATTACTCCTCTTGGTGCTGCCGCTGCAAGGGAGGCAGTGAGGGAGCTCTGTCAGGTGGGTCTGAGCTGCTACTGGTACATGGCTGGTGAGTGCCTCATGTGGCTGCAGGGTGGCTTGGTTCTGTTGTCCAGTCCAGTGGAGAGCTGACCATGCCAAGAAGAAAAGACAGTTTTGTTTTCAGACCTTTCTTGCTGCTGCCTCAGTTGAGTGCTAGAAGAGAGGAGGGAGCGGGAACTTGCTGTGTTTGGTGAGTGGAGTGGGAAGGAAGGCTACTGCTTCCAGCAGCAGCCCATGGTTACAATATCATAGGTGTGTCACAAAAGCATCTTCTGGGATGGCAATTTATCACTTTACCAGCGAACCATTTGCATCAGCTAAAGAGCAAATATTATAAAAATTGAATAAACAGCAGGCCGGGGAATAAAAGTGGTAGTGTGACAGCATAATGTAAGTGGCCACTGTAAGATCGCTTCTTCGGTTTTTGAAAGATGAAGAGGAACTGAGAGATGTTGACAAAGTGGTGTAGAGGCGGTGTAGGAGCTGGAAGATCAGAAAAAAAAAGTGAAGAAATAGGTTGAAAATACTAGACTAGTACAAATGAGGTCGTTTAGGTTCTTTGTTGGCTTGTTAACTGTTCACTGCCTTTGGCACCATGGGCAGTTTCTGTGTAGGTACACCATGTCTGCTGGTGAGCATGGAGGAGCATAGATTGATGATGGCTATTCCAGGTGGTCTTGTAAAGGAAGCTTGAGACTTACTTGTTAAGCAAAAAGTACAAAAATAACCACACATCTAAAGGTTTTAATTGCATTATTGTTCAGTTTAGTCTTGATTATGTTATGATAATATGATCAAACTGCTGATACAGTTATAACTAAATCATGTTGAAGTACAGTTTTTACAATATAGAATGCTACTTGAAGTATGTTTTCTGTATTTTACTCAAATTACAGGATTGCTTTAAAGCTTGTTGGCCGTTGAAATACTAGGTTGTGTAACATTAGTACAAATAGCACTCTTGCAAGCCTGTAGGGAATGTCATGGAGTTGCTTAAAATCCACTGTTTAGTCTTGCTTGTGGAGATGACTGCAACAGCAGTATGGAGAAGCATACTTATTTGGAAATAAACAAACTGTATTTTATAAAAGCAAAAGTTGAAGCATATTCTGATTTCTCAGAAAAAGAGTGAGGGGAACACTAATTTATACCAGCTTTCTCTTCTGAAATAGTTGAAGGAAAATATTGGGAATACTTTTGGTCCTTGATTTAAACTTTGATCTGACTAGCATTTTAACTGTTGCTGCTGCATAATTGGTTCTGAAGCATCAGCACCTCTCATTCATGGGTAAATAAATAATTCAGGGATGAACTTCTTCAACCATTATCATTTCTACAGCTGAGTGCATTGCAGTTTTACAAGTTCTAATTTTCTGAATAAAGAAAGTGGTTTTTTTTACAGATGATTAACTGAATTACAGTGAAAAATCAATACACCTCTGAACAGTCATTCTGCATTTACTAAATCTTTGTCCCGTTCAAGTAGCTGTTTTCCTCTGGGGATCCAGGAGTTGGACTCAATCCTTGTGGGTCCCTTCCAATTTGGGATATACTGCGATTCTATGATCTCTGTGTTCACCCCAAAAAAGAAAGCCTCCAAATAATAGACTGGGGGAGGGGGGTGGGAATCATGTGTGTGTATTTTTGGGGAATCCATCTCAAACCAAAAACCACCTACCTGAACTGTTCTGCCATGAGTTCGTGCAATAACACTCAAGTTAGTGCTTTTACACAAGAGCATGAAACACAGGTTTCATGGACAGGTCTTGTAATTTTTTGTTTGTGTATATACACATACACTTAACAAAGGCTTCTGGCTGGGTTATGTTCGTGTTTGTTTAGCCTGTGCATGTAATGAAGTTGTTTTTCAGTAAAGACACATTCTAATTGTAGTTGTTCACACTTAGTTCTTTTAAGAGTAAAATTAATTTAAATGGAAACTATTACATTTAGAGTTAGCAACGTTATATATGATTAGTGTTCCTGGACTCCTTTTCTTGTTCCAATGTTTTTTAGTTTGTTGACATTCTGTTAGCAAAAATCTAAGTAGCAAGATACAGTAAGGGCTTACGTTATTTCTGCTATTAAAGTGTATTTTGAAATTGCTCTGCTTGCTTTCGAAAGCTACTTATGGAGACTGGTTGTACTACAGCAGCGAGATGCATTTCCGTCTTTGGAAGAGTCACTGAATCAAACATGTTATGTGCATTAATTTCAGGAAAGATGTGGGAGTCTTCCAGTGTCCTTATGCAATTTAAATATAAATCTTAAGGAAATGTGCTACAATATTACTGCTGTTTTAGCAATCTATTATAAAGTTTATTGCACAGAAATAACTAGGTCAACCTCTGGATGACCTGTCTTTTGGAGTTTCTTCAGTTAGCTTTAGGCTAGAGCTCCACCTTGTGATCTTTCAGCAGGATACATTTTCTTTTTATAGTTAATAATTTAATTATGACTTCACAAAGTTGAGTGACTTTTGAAACTTCTCATAGAGTGAGAGATTTCAGTATATGCTTAAGAAAATTAAAGTTAGAATGCTGTGAACATGCAAATATGCAAAACAAACAAAAAAAAGTCCAAAGAACTGCATTTTATGATGCACTTAAGTTTAGGTGTATTGAAAATACTGAAAAAATATGCTTATTAGAGCACATTAACAGCTAATGTAGACTTGCACTGCTTGGAATGGCACCTGCATGAATTTTACTTTCCTCCTTTCAGACTGCACTATGAAGAATTTGATGTTTTAAAAGTTCTGACAGAATGCTTATATGGACAGTTTTCCTCTTTCTCATCAACTTCCCAAACAGCGTGCTTTGAATGAGTCATCAGATCCGTGTGTAAAGAAGACATGTTGGCAGGCATCCTGAATTTCCAAAAGGCATTTGCTGAGATCAAGCATAATGGGGGAATGGCCAATACCAGTCTTTCCCAATACTAAAACCCATGGACACCAAATAAAATGGGAAAATGTTGAGCTCAAGGATAAGAACATGCCTCTTTATACTATACAGTTCGGTTTTGGAAGCTCTTGTGTGAATATCATGACAGCTAAATATTGGGTTAAAAAAGTAATGGAATATTCATGGAAAAATGCTGATTACGTGCTATGAAATGCAGAAATAATATGTTTGGCTGAAAAAATTCCTGACTTATTTGTGGATGTTGGGGGGAGAAGTCAAGGAGAACATCACCAGTAAGAACAAAGCAAATGGATTCTTCCCTGGGCAGCTTCTGCCGGCATCTGCCCATGAGGAAGTGCTGGGTTAGCTTGACCCTACTTGGCAAGACTCATAGGTCCTTCTTGTAATCTTTATGTATGTAAAACTTTAAAAATGAGCCCTTACTGGAACTAATGCAAGGGTTTTTTTTTTTTAATCATTCCTGGGGCCTGAGCTTGATACTGGAGATCCCTTACAGCCTTAGCTCTTGTGTTCTTGCAGGGCAGTCACCTGAAACTACTGTCTTCCATTAATACCAGTATGTAGTTGTGCTCATGAGGGCCAAGTTTCTTCTACTTCCTTCAAGAAAAACAATTCTTGAAACTTAAATCTTAGTAGCTAAACTCTACAGCATCTTGAATTACTAGATATTTATTTCCTATATTCATGAAGTGATTATGCCCAAACAATGACACACTTTTTTTCTTCATCTGTTGCTTGGCCTAAGATGAGTGTTTTTTCCAAGTGCAAGTGGATATAAACTCCAGCCAGCTGTTTTTATCAGGTGATTTAAATTTTTCATTCAGAAAATATATATTTAATCATTTTCCTGTCATTTTACATGGTTTTTATCTTTTTTCTTCAAAATATTCTTGTGTGATTGTATTATACTGCTTTTTGAGAAATACTTTGCGAGAATTGGTAGGAGGGTAATTTCCTTTTTATATAGGAGACTGAAAAAGTTTTAATTGTGTAAACAAATGGTTAACTTGCTTTCTGTCTCAGTACCATCAAATTTTATGGAATAGGTAACTATTACTGTAAATAGGTAGTATTAATGAGACATAATATGAAATTTGCATCTGAGCTTCTTGATCATGTCTTCAGTACTCGTGGTGCTTCTCACCATTGAAAAACTCAAACTAGAAAAGTCAAATAACACGTTGATGGACAGGTTGAACTTGAAACAGAACCGTGTGCCTTTTGAAGTTTGTGCCTTTACTTTGTGCTGGCTTAGAATCACATGTGTGCCTGGAATGGGACTTGGGTGGCTGGCTGGCTGCTCGCCTCTCGCTTCCCCTTGCCCCGCTCCTCGCTGAGGTACATTCCCAGCGGGCACCGGCCTGATTCTCCAAGTTACAATTGCTGACAGGAATCAGAGCAAATCTTTGTATTTTTTTAGATTATTGTTATTTTTTATACCTGATACACTTGGAATGATGATATTGCAGCACAGCACGAGTGGAGCCGGTAGCCATGCAGGCCGCCTGGCCGTTGTCATAGCTCTGCGCTGCCAAGGTAGGAGCACTGCTCGGCCCTCCCCTGCGCCTGGCTGCGCCGTCACATGTTCCCAATGCGTTGGCTCTGGGTACCCACTGGTGAACCAGTTTAACTTGATAACCCAGGAATAAAGTTCTTGAGGTATATTTTTGCCCATTTTATTGGGGAATTAAATTGGGTGATTCTGAATGGCAGAGCCTACAAAAGATGAATGGATGTTGCACTGCCTGCAAGTAGCTATTTGCAAAAAATTCCATATAAACCAAGCAGGGGAGGCTGTGATGCACCAGTAATGTGCCTTTGTGGTTTTAAGGAAGGGAGAAACGAGTGACGAAGGTTTTCGCTGTTCTGCAGCGACAAAGTTTGTGAAGCTTTTGATCTTATACTGTGCTCTGGATGGCGCATACAGTAGTAGATGTGGACTGTCTTGAGATGCACCTACCTATCTTGAACCTCTCTTTTCGGCACTGCTTATTTCCACTCTGGTTTCTCTGCGTTTACATAATTGTGTGAAATGTGAAGAAACAGCAACTTAAGTTCAGGGTTTGTGGTTTTTCTCAGCTCACCAAATTCTGGAAGCTACAGTGGCCCCTAGCATTCAGAAGAAGCACTTGCAGGAAAGAAATGTACAGCCTGTATGTGCTCAATTGAAATGCAGGCTCTGAAGCGTTGCTACCAGACATTGGCATGCTAAGCACATGGAGCTTAAAATTGTATCTTTTGCTCAAATACTTAATTACTCTGACAAGCCTTAGAGTCAGCAGAGTTCCCAGTTCTGAAGGTTCTTCTCTGTGCTATTACATCTTTAAAATACCCGAACCTCATGCTTTCTTAATTTCTTCACTGTGTAAAATTTAGTTTGAGACAGAAAATTGACACAGAAAGCTTTAGCATGCATGGTCGAATTTCACATTTGAAGCATTCATTGTCTGCCCTGCCCCCAAACATAGGAAAATTTTATATGTAATTAACTTGAAAAGAAAATATTTTGCAATCTTACATTTTCTTGATAAGATGCTAACACTGTTTCTGATACTTTTCTTTATAATACATAGATAATACTATCTTCATTGATATTCCTAGAGACATGTTGAGTGCTTTAAACGTTAAAACTTGTAAGCCTTGTGCTAAGTATCAGCAGCATTTACGCATCAGATTCAAAATTGGTATACATAATGTTCTTAAATGGGCACACACTATGCGTTAAGTTTAACATCAAATCTGTTTTTTGGTTTGGTTAACCACAATATCATAGTGTTGGTAGTAGAGTCTGGACTTTACAGTACAAGGTCTTACAGTTCAAATTTTAGTCTAGTATAGATTTAGAAGAAGAAAATTATTTGCAAGGTGTTTATGAAAACCATTCAATTTCCTCATGCTATTCAGAAGAGCATTTATTTTCCAAGCACTTTTTTATTTCCTTTTATTTCGATGCTTTTAACATTTGTGGAGATACTTTTTTTCATAAGATAATGGGAGGAGTCAAAGATACAAAGTCTTTATTTAAACAGGAAAAAGCTTGGCTGGAAACAGAAGGTGGTGTGATCTAACATTTTCTATGTTTCCAACTTTTTTTATCCCTTATGTGGAAATGTTTCTAATGTGGTTTTTTTATTATTATTTCAGAAGCTGTCCACTACAAAGGAAGAAAGGAAAGTAAGCTCGTACTTCAGACTGGTTTTTGAATATCTTTCTAATACAGTGGTGTTCCAGAAGATGATAAAGAAATGATAGCAGCTCCAGAAATACCAACTGATTTTACTCTCCTTCAGTAAGTGCTTTAAGAATTTCTGGTTTCATTTAAATGTACTGGTGATTCGTAGTGGTAATAGATGTGGTTGGTTTTTCTCTTGGAAACAAGGAAACAAAATGATTAAATACGGTTATAGATTGTTTTTCCAGTTTAAAATAAAGCACTGCTTGAATTCTTTCTTGAGTATTCAGTGATAATTAAATATTTTAAAAGTCCTTTTTATAAAGTATTTTTAAATCAATTTTTAAGCTTTGCTAATAGGAAGCCATCATGAGACTTCTTTGTTTACATGGTGTATTTGTCAAGGTTTTATGTCTTTCAGAATCAAAGTATTGAAAAAGAAGCTTTGGTTAGAAATACAGAAATTCTAAGTTTCCTTCCTTCCTTTATAGAGAGAGGTGAAGTTGTTGAGGTATTTACTCTTAATAACTGGGGCAGGTTGCCTAATGTCTGAAACACCCAATGCCAAATGCTTTAGTTAAAGCTGAAGTCTTAGCTTCCCTTCAGGTGTTGTTTCCTGGGGTGTTTATTTGACTAGACTGCTGATCTAGTTTTAAGAATAGGTATCTGAATTTTGAAAATTTAAATTTAGCAATAGCTTACATTTTGAACAGAGAAATGAAATGATTAGTTAAAGTAGACCAGAAGAATGCAGTTCCTCACCTTTTAGTTGCCAAGAAATCAGCACGAATCCATTTCAATGGTCTGGAGTATATTAAGCTGGTCCAAAATAATCCAAAAAGATGCAAAGATACAGTTTTGTGTTAAGGAGGTTGGTGGTGGTGATGGTGGGGTGGCTTTTAATGAGAAATAAAGTTGTTTATAATGTGTTTTTTTTTGTTGATACAGTTATTTATCAAAATATTTGGAATTTTGTATTCCGTTCTGTAAAATTAAGAACACCTAAGTAATATTGAAGAGTAAAGATTTCTCAAAGTTTTTTGCAAGGTTGGAGACTTGTTCAACCTATAGCAGAATACATGGATGGCAAAATACATGTTACAAGGCAGAAACTTCCTTTCAGACAGTTCCACAACAGTGAGAAACCTTAAGTTTCTAGATTGTTTTAGAAGGTTATGAATAAATAAATTGGAATGGCTCCTTCTCCCCCCTGTTCAGGTCATCTTTATGATTACATTGTTAAATTGAATCAGGAAATGTGTATCAGAAATTTGTGATAGCAGCTGGAATTCTGGAATTCATAGTACTGCCTCTATGTGTTAAAATAAGCTCTAATAGCATCATTTAAGATGTCTTCTATAGGAAATGTAGAAATAAAAAATTTAAACTAAGGATTACTTAGTAATAATTTAGGCGAATTTTTTTCCCCTGACTTTGTCATAGGCAATAAAGGGTTTGTATTTTGATGCAGCATGTATTAATAACGTAGGAAAACAAATTTGAAAATCTTTTATTTTACTTATCTTTTTACCTTACATAAGCCTCCAGGTTATCTTTTTGGTGGAGAAATCTTGCTTAAAATATCTTTTCTCCCTATACGTTTCAACATAACTACTTGGTTCTTTGACAGCAGGAAGACATCTGCTGAGACACTTTGGTTGTGAGGGAAGGTAGTGGCATTGTTGTACACTGCCATATTTGTGGCAGACATTTACAGTGTTTGATGGTTGAAATTTTGTAATGTTTGTCACATGCCAAAAATGAAGTTCCCAACCTGTTGCTATTTCTGCTGACCTTCATGCTTTTTAGTCCCACTATATGGCTTTCACAGGTAAAAAGGAAATTTTTTTCTTTGGCTGAGGCAAGGTGTGAGCATGGGGATTTGCTCCGATATGTTCCTTGACAGTAGACTTAAACAGGAGATAAAAACAATTTTTCTGTTGGAGTTGACTTACTGGACTGAGGACATAATGTGGCTTTATGTAGTTTAGTTACGAATGTTTCTGGTGAGATGTATAAATGGTTTGTCTTTTATCCTTACAGGGAGTCTGAAACACACTTCTCTTCTGATACAGACTTTGAGGATATTGAAGGAAAAAACCAAAAACAAGGCAAAGGAAAAGTACGTTCAGTTTATAGGGACAGTGAAATACTTGTACTGTTAAAGCATGAAGAGTTGAGCACTTGTTTTGGAGCTGAATTGTCTTATTCTTATTTCCTTATTATACTTTTTTTTTTTTAAATGCAACTGTTCTGTGAATAGAGTTTATATTTGTATTTTTATTGAAATACTTAGTCTTGAGTATTTACGTGATATTTCCTTTGTGTTGTGAAGGCACAAGGGAGGGCTTTGATTTGACTAGTCTGCATGTGTGCCCTCTTATACTTAAACCTGGTATTAATACAGTCTCTTTTGGTTGATGTCATTAATTCCGGCTCTTTTCATTTGAAAAGTGAATAGAAACCAACATTTCAATTAAAAATTCATTATTTTGTTTTACAGTTTAAACGCAAGGAAAACCTTTTGTGTCATTGTCACTAATCACATTTTTAATTGCCAAAAGATTTTAAACCAGAGAAGGAAATACAAAACCTGTAGAGTTTGTTAGTCTTCTCTATCAGTGAGAATCAGCTATTCTGCCCTATCTAATTTTATCTCACCTTCTGATTTTAAGTTTGGTTCTTGGAAACATAAGGTCCTGTGTATAGTTTTTGTGGTATGAATAATAATTTATTCTAATTACTATGTAATAACTATTTAAAACTTGTGTGTGTGTATGATTACAGACCTGTAAAAAAGGTAAAAAAGGACCAGCAGAAAAAGGGAAAAGTGGAAACGGAGGAGGGAAACCTGGTGGTCCAAATCGGATGAATGGACATCACCAACAGAATGGTGTGGAAAACATGATGCTGTTTGAGGTAGTTAAAATGGGCAAGAGTGCTATGCAGGTAAGACTTGAGATGTCTTTCAGACTTGGATGAATATACAAGTTAAATATAACAATATTGTACATATAGTTTAAGAAAATAAAGCCTAGAGTAATTTTTCATTGTAGCTTTTAGTTATGGATTAGAATAAGAATTCTTGCGTTGTTAAGATTTGAATTTGAAATAATTGACTTCTTATTGCTAAATGCAAGGCATGAATAATCAGGTATATAATAAAGAAATACAAAATACTATTCAAAGTGAATCCCAGTATTCTGAATGAAGAAAGATTGGAGTTTAGGCTAGGAAATTTCAACCTGGTAGAAATTACTGCATTAGGCACTGCGTTTACTAATCGGACTGAAGTCAGCCTATTAAGAGCATTAGCTTTTTATATGGAAAATTATCTTAAATCACCAGATTTTGTTTGACTCTGTGAATCTTCAGTGAAGAGAGGGTTAAAATGTAAGCCTGCCAGCCATGAAGAGTTCATGCTGACTCACTCGTGACTCCTCAGCAGCCTAGCAGAAAGACTATCTTTGGGATTAAAAATCTGGAGTTTACAGCTTCTCTGATATGTGTGCAGGAAGCTGGGTCTATGTGCAGTCCTCTTGAGATTTGCAGGCTCCTGCTTCAAGCTGGGAACCTTGAAGCCTGAATTCCTTGGGAGAAATTTAGTTCAGATTTATACATACTACTTATACTACTTCAGTACTTACTACTTATACATACTGCTTTAATATATTTACTCAGAGAAATTCTGATATTCTGTTTTATTCTGACATATTTCAATGTAAGTGAAAAACTATACTGTTCTAACTGCTGCTCTGATTGCTACATTTCCAGCCAATTACCATGGGTTATATTTTCATGACGTTAACTCTATAAACAGTCAAATCTTTGGCTTTCCAAGAGAAAAATAGACCTTTGCCTGCAATGCCTCTGTTTAGTGGGGAAATTGATACCTAGGTAACAGCATGAATCTTAGTCCATATTTTAATTATCAAGAAGTATCTATAAAGTAAAATAAAGTCTTTAGTTCAGCACTTGGTGTAAAAATTTTTCTCTGTAGCCATCAGCACTTGCTTACCTCAAAAGATTTTGATAATCAAAATCTTTAATTCTGTTCCATACCTTCTTCCAAGTTTGTGTCAGTTCTCCCTGGGAGAAAGATTGTTCATCCACAGAGACAAAAAGTTTCAGGACACTTACTTTTCTGCTGGAGGTTCTTTAAAATAAATGAATTCTGAAAACAAGGCTGCCTGACTGAAATATTTGTCCCCTTCCTAGAGTTATCCTGGTTTTGCACAGTGACCTTTGTAAGCCTAATTTAAGACTTTTCCTAGGTTTCTTTTCCTTTCTTCCCCCATGATTAATCAAATCAGTACTAGTTTGTAGGTTCTGCTCCTACCGGGAAGACAACGACAGTTTCACTTGCATTTTTAATTCTTCTCATCTTGCTGACAAAAGTTGTATCATACTATAAACAGTCTTTCATTGAGGGAAGAGGGATTTAGCTGTATTTCTGTTCAGATTTTTTTTCTTATGGTAGTATATTTTATTTGTCCTTGCACCATTATTGCTTTTAAGAGTAAGCACTGAGAAGAGTTGACAGGAAACACGGGATGCTGTGGAGTCTGATTTTCTTATGGAAGTCCTGAACTATTTCGTCATCTCTTGTTATTGAAAATTACCCTACTTTTTAGGGCAGGATACCAACATAATAAACTACTCAAAACTGAGAGCTTGACACTAAAGCGATTCTCTTGTGCTTGTGTTAAATGTATGCTTTCATATGATTTCTGCAGTAGACAGTTTGTGCTATACACATGGATGGTTTGTAGATAATCGCATGTGAATTCTTTCTTAAAACCACAGTCACAGATTTCCTGTTAATTTGCTACCCTTTAACATTCTGTAGTAAAATTGTCTTATTGCTATTCCATTTTACTAGCCATTATGTTTTAGTTTAGTTAACACAGCAATTAATGTCAATACAGTGTAGGGCAATGCTGTTCATCCTGTTATAGCTCATGTACATGCAACACAGTTCATCATAAGGGCAGAATTTAGGAAGAGTATACGGAGTTGCAGCTGTTGGAACTAAAAGCCTAAATAGTATTTTTGAGAAGTTTCACTAGTTAAAAACAAACAAAGCCCCCTGCTGTTATAAAATCTGCTAATTGTGTTTTGTACTCTTCCTCAAAAAATGTTACTGTGTGACTCTATGGTATTCCTGTGCTTCATGTCTAAGCATCTGTTTTGTGCCTGTATATGTTTATAGAATGGAAATGAGTTCTTTTCCTGAAAATGCTATTATGACAGTAAAGGATCATTCAAACGTTTTGTTCTGTATCAGTCAAAACATCCAGAGTTCCAGTTACTTACAGAAAGAGCAAGAATCACTTACTAGAAAGCAGTTTAAATAACACTAATTCTTCAGTTTATTAAAAACTAAAAATTGCCTTTATATTGTTTCTTTTCAGTCTGTGGTGGATGACTGGATAGAGTCATACAAACATGACAGAGATATAGCACTTCTTGATCTCATTAACTTCTTTATTCAGTGTTCAGGCTGCAAAGGTAAGATACGGAAATATTTGCTCATCTCTTCATATAATTTTACAGCATGTTTCTCATTCTTTGCTTTTATACTGCATATGCTGAAGGACTGCTCCGTCCCTGGGGTTAGTCTGTATTATAAGGTTCTTGTAGTCAAACAAGTATTTTTGAAGATGGGAGCAAGAGGTTTAGAAATTTTACAGAAACACTTCAAAATGTACGTTAAGCCTTTTGCATTCACACTGAAGAAAATGCAGTACTGGTACTTAATTACTTCTCATATCTTCCTCAGTTGCCAATATTATGTTAGAAAAACATCTGTCTTCAGTATTGATAGCTTAACTTGCTTGGTCTTGGAATCAAAGTTTGGATTTATCTACTTCACATCAGTGAGTGTTCCATGGTCATTTAATAGCCTTCTAGAGTTGTTTCATGTAAAAGAAATGGGCAGTTCCATGGTAGCCTGTCTACAGTAAGACTGTATTTCTATATTTTATGTTCTATTTTGGGGAGCTTCTGGTTTTCCAGAATCTTTTCTCTAATCCACATCCTCCATTCTTTTTCCTCTCATCTTGTTTTGAAGAGGAGGAGAAGGTAGCTTACTCTACAGTATCAGTGCATTTGATAGTGTCTCTCATTCCAGATAAATTTTTAACATGTATAAATCTTCAGAAAGCTAATAGCATTCCCCAGTAGATGTTAGTCATGCTTTCAAGAGCAGTGACCTTTTCATTATTGTTACCAGACAAAATCTTTTAATGCTTTCTGAGATGATGCTTGTCATGAATTTTCCAGTGCAGTTGTAGTAAGCTTTAGGAGGTCTCTTTTATTTTTATATCACCCTTTGCACACGAAAAATTTGAGGCTAAGAGAAATAGAAATTGCATGAAATCATTGAGTTTTATCATAGCGAAGTAGATGATAAATAGCAATAGAACTGTTCAAAATAGTCTTACACCATTTAGTATCTTGAATACTAGAAGGTCACTTCAGATTAGTATGGTCTCTCAGCTGATGACGTCTGGAACAAATATCATTGACTTCTGGATTTGAACGAATGAGTAAATTTTAGATGGTGTGAGCACACGCTTTATATAATAGGAAAAACTGTAGTGCCCCACACTTGTTAAAAAGGGTAAAATGAAGAGTATAACAACTTGAAAAATAAGCAAACAACAACAGAGCCACCCAGCACCACCAAAAAAACCCATGTATAATCTGTAGGTTAGGTGTAAATTGACCATTTTTACATGGTAGCAGGAGATACGACATCTGCCTTCCACCTCTCTCATTTGAGTGTTAATAATAATTTAATCTAAATTGTAGGAGTTGTCACAGCAGAGATGTTCCGACACATGCAGAACTCTGAAATAATCCGAAAAATGACTGAAGAATTCGATGAGGTAATTTAATGAAAGTGCTGAGAATGTATTGATATTAGAATGTTTTTCCATTTTACCTGTCCTAATCCTACTGCAGATATCTTCAAGTGTAAGAACAACTGTAAAAATGACAAGACTTTGATGAATGAAAACCTTAAACTCTCTAATTTTGAACTTATAAGACTAGTAAATAAAATTCTGTGTGTATGTAAGTGATTTCTTAAATTATTAATAAAACAAATGTCCGCTTTCAGTTTTTGAACAGTGGGAACTTCTACTGCAGGGCCTATGTGGCATACTTCCTCCAATGTCCCCCACACCCCTCCGTGTACATGAGGTCCTTAAGTCTTTTTTGAGAAACGTGTGAAATGTTTGTTGAATTTATTTCAACATGTCCATTAATCTACAAACTGTGGAGATTTGAATTTGATTATTCTTTAGTTGAAGACTAATGCTTTCCATTTCATTGGAAATGTAGTCTTTCTGCCTTCAAGTTGTCATTTATTCTCGTTCCATTGAGTGTGGGGTAAACGAGGTGGACTCTTATTTGTTCATTTTTTTTGGTATTGTTTTCCTTTCACCCTATGTTCCGAAGAATGTGAAGATAACTAGATCTTCCTCCCCAAATTTGTCTAGTAAGGATTTTTTTCCTCTTAAGTTAAAATCCAAAGAAAATTAGTAACTTTAACAGATAAAGGTTTAAAGGTATTTTATTATTCTTTAGCTTTAATTCATAAATGGATTTGATTACTGTCATGTCACCTGAAATTTAAAAAGCTTCAGTTAGGATTATTTGTTCAGATTTGTTTATCACTGTGTTACGCTTACTCTTTCTTGTAACAATTCTAATGAACATCTCAGCTCCTAGATTTCTAATCCCTTTTCATGGATATGTTTTTTGTTTCTGAGTTGTAATGTAATTTGGCATCTTATTTGATCGCAGCTGATCGCTTATCTGATTGCTGCTGATCGCAGAAACACTAAGAGAAATGATCATCAATTGTTTTTGTCATTTTATCATTATTTATAAGGGTACCCAGAGCAGGAGAGGAGTACACATTTCTTATTTTCACAGTGTAATTTCTTATTTTCAAGAAGTAGTTTGTCATTTGACTTAAGGAATTTTCAGTCTAACATGTAAGCATCTCCCTAGAAACTTCATTAAGGTCCTGATCTGAGTGTTCGTGAATGTTAACTAACGCTGCATGTGATGTTTTTTTGTTCTAGTGTAACCTGAAGCAGATTTTAGGCAGTAGAAATTAATTGCTAATTTGGTATATCTGATTTTGTGCAGCTTCTGTTGTAGGACTTTTGTAGTATGTTGTGTCTGCATATAACAAACCTGAGCTGTAAATTAGAGTAGATGTGTATTTGTGCAATAAGGTTATTCTGATGGATTGTTTTTTGAGATCTTTTTGGTTCTGAGGTCTTATTCCTCTTTTTATTCTTAACTTAAATAATTCTAAAGACATTTGAAAGAGTTTCCTGTTTGTATCTCTCTCTCTCTTTCTCTTTTTTAAAATAGGATAGTGGAGATTATCCGCTAACTATGGCTGGTCCCCAGTGGAAGAAGTTCAAATCCAGTTTTTGTGAGTTCATTGGAGTACTCGTCCGACAATGTCAATATAGCATCATATATGATGAATATATGATGGATACTGTCATTTCACTGCTTACGGGATTGTCAGACTCACAAGTCAGAGCATTTCGGCACACTAGCACGCTGGCAGGTCAGTGAATTTTTCTTTACCTGTTTATTGCTTCTGTGTTATGTTTTGTGTTGCACAGCAAGTAGTTGTTCTGACAGAATGGCTTGATGTTGATTGTTTAGCTCATGTTTCTTTGTGTGATATGCTTTTCTAATGCAGCTAGTTTTGGTCCAGCTTACAGTACGTTACTCAGAGTTACTTTAAAGCTTTCCTTACCAGCTGTCTAGTACTTCATTTGTTAGCTTTAAGCCTACTAAGAAAAGCAAATAGAAAAAAACTTTACAAAAATAGAGTCAAACTTCTGTATGCTCTGTATTAAGTCAAACCAGAGTCATATTTTAAATTGGATGCAATTTTTACTACACATTTAAACTGTGCTTTATATAGAGGCCATGGCATAATGTAATTGAAAGTAGCATATCTATTCATTGCATTAGAAATAATTTTAAAGAAATCATCGGTGATACAGTCACTAAATTACTGTATGGTTTTAAATTTTCATTTTACTCGATATTTTCAAGTCTGTCAAGCTATCTAGATATCCGTTATGAGCTAAATATGACATTTATTTAAAACTCCTTGTGATAATGGACAACGATTAGGCTTACTGGATAAGCAACCTGTTAGTCTGCAGAGGTTAATGAAGAAGGGTCTTGGATGGCATCGGGCAGCAGTCCACTTATGTCAGGCTTATTGTAGCAATTTTAATCTGAGCAAGGTGAATTTAAACTGCACATGAAACTGAGTTTATGCCACACTAGAAATAGTTCTTGTTAGTTCACTGGAGCTGTCAGATTTACAGCAAATTTCAGCTCTGGGTGTCTGGTCAGCTGCTAAATTTCAATGGCCATTTTCTTTGAATATACATTAAAACATTACAAATTAGGCTGCTGCTCTGAGATTCCCACTAGTCAAAGCATTTACTGTGGAGGGAGGAACAAAATTGCTTTTTATTTCAAGTGAATATACTGATTCTGCTGTATCATCAACTTGATTGTTGCACAGTACTGCAAATATAAACTTCAGCTCTTCAAAACCACAGTTTGAGTACCTTTTTAAATTTGAGTTGTGCCTGAATGGAAGTTGCTGAAATTGCTCTGTTGCATGTTAATTTCTGTCACACAACGTTTTTTTTAGTAGTCTTGTTTGCATTTGTTCACATCAGTAGTCAATTCTGTTGATTCTGTGTAGTTATTTCTGCATTTCACATGATCACAGCTTGTATTCTTGATGATTGGGTTTTATATAGGATAGAAAAAGCCAACAAAATCCTTGTATTCCTATTTACTGTTATTTGCAGTAATTTGGCTTCTAAGATTAGCTCAGACTACTTCTTTTCATCTTGATATCCTTAGAGATCACAGCATGTGACAATATTTAGATATATCTGCATGTCTTTATGCCTTACTCATCAACTTTATGCTAGTGATACACACTTAACAGTGTTCTGCATATGTCCTGTTGGCCGCCTCCTTGTTTACGGGGTAGGCATATTTGTCTGTGCCCTTTTTAAAAGGGGTGATTAAAAAGTAAAGTCACACACAAAGAAACAAAACCAAGTATTTTTACATTTCGGTTGGTTGTCTTTTAGTTGGCTAATATTGCTTTTCTGCTTTTGCATGTAAAGGAGTAGTTAAGTTGCCTAATTAAAATGAAATTGATGGGCAAAGAGTGGTTCAGTATGGTGGGCGGTAGTTGTCTAAAACATTTCCTTTTGAAGAAAAAAAAGCTTGTGTGTTTTAGGTTGAATGATTGGGCAATATGACTCTTAACTGATTCTCATAATGGAATCCTTTCAATGTTTCCTGGGCTACATTTATAAATCTTACATTCCACATATTTTTGGGGGGGGAAGCATGTCCTATATATCCATTCAACAATAATGTTGATAGTATTAAAAAATAACAAAGAAACAAAAGGTCAGTGTGTTATCTACTGTGTTGTTAAGTAATCGCGCAGAACAATTTCAGTAAAGGAGTAGCACTACATAAAACAGTGCTGAAGACCTGAAGCTTGCGAATCAAGAAATCTACAGTGAATATATTTTCATAAATACAAAAAATGGTGACAGGAGGGGAAGTATCAGGATGTTTATCTATCATCCTTCTTCATATATAGGTAACTGATAAATAATCTTTACTATTTTTACTGTTTTGTAGCCATGAAGCTGATGACTGCTTTAGT
Organism: Cygnus olor; assembly: GCF_009769625.2. Taxonomy (NCBI): domain Eukaryota; kingdom Metazoa; phylum Chordata; class Aves; order Anseriformes; family Anatidae; genus Cygnus; species Cygnus olor. Next base: position 20,491,364 of record NC_049181.1, on the reverse strand, counting down.
GAATGTGGCATTAAATCTTAGTATTAACATGGACAATACGCAACGGCAGTATGAAGCAGAAAGAAATAAAATAATTGGGAAACGGGCTAATGATAGGCTGGAACTCTTACTACAGAAAAGAAAGGAGGTTAGTGCTTTTGTCTTCTCGTGTGCTTTATGACTGCTGGAGGATGAACGTTGATATATGACAAACAATAATTATTTTTGCCCTGTAAGGTTTTTTTTGTTGTCCTTTTTGTAAAGGTAGTTAAAAGTCCCTCTGTTTCATTCTTTAATTTCTTCATATTTTTAATGTTTGAAAAACTTAATCACTTTGAAAGTGTTTCTTTCTGTTTTTCTGTAAAAAGAGTTAAATTTCAGATAGTGCCATTAAAATTAAGAGAGACTGGAATTGGTAATAGATAACATTTTGTTGTATTTCCTGACTAGTTTTCTGAACAGCTGAAATATTCAACAACAATTTCCATGCCTTGACTGTTTTTGGCTTCTAGAGAACCTGTCAATCGTGGTGCAAAATGCTGCTGTTACGATGTCAGTATCAATCTCAGAATAAACTGTTTTAGGGCTTCTGATAGGGTCCTTTTTTCTACAGAAATCACTAAACAAATTGAAAATGCTATCTGCTTCTATTTTCTTTATTTCTGTGTGTAAGGGATTTGCTGATTCATTGCTGACAGTGCGGTCTTGTTGAAAGCTCTAGCTCATTCAGGTTTTGGTTTTTATTTTCTGGGGAACGGGAGAGTTTTTTGCTTTTTAGACATGAGAAATAACTTTCTGATGATTAAAGGGGGAACATCTCTCCTTTGGTATTCAACTTTTTGCATTGTTACTTGTTGCATTTTTACTGCCTCGAAAATTTAGTTTTTTATGTCCCAAAGATCTTGCGGTTTGAGACTGATCTCTTAAATACCCAAGCAGTACCATTAAATGCAATTGTGCTAGATGTGTGTGCAGGACTAGTTCTGTTATAGGTAATACATGAATACAGAGAGAAATGCAGTGATGTTAAAGTGGAGACTTATTCCCAATCTCAATTGTTCATACGTATATTGGCCTTTAGGATTTCTTACAAGCTTTTCTAGCTTTGGTTGTGATTTTCAGTTTTTCTTGTACTAAGTGAAAGTAAGCTTCAAAGTAACATTCAATCAAATGTTTAATTTCAGGGTTTGTTTCATTTATAACAGCCTTCTCTAGTACAGAAATTTATTCTATTTGTTGATTATTTTTTTTGCAAGTCTCTCATTTTAATATTTTTTTTTCCCTCTCACTCCACTTCAGAAGACAGGTCTTGTTAGATTAGATAAGTGTTAGATATTTTGTCTTGTTAGTCTTTTTATTCTTGCTGTATTTCTTTATACTTTTTCTTTTGCTTCTAATTCCAAGATCTTGTGATGCTATGGAAACTGTTGGTTCTTATTCTTTGTTTAAAATTGTGTAGGGAGAGGTCTCTATCTTTTGTAACACACACCCACTCCAGTATTCTGTCTGAATAATGTCTCTTTAGGGTTTATTTGGTTGTTGTTTTTTGTCTGATTTTTGTTTTTTATATATATGTTAATTTGGTTTACTGGAAAGCCTATATTTGCGGTCATTGGCTATTCTCATTAACATTGGCTTATTCTGTCCCACCTTAATAGTTCAAATTGCAAAAAGAATGTGCTTCTCTTCTGACAATATTTACTTAACTTCAGATCTTTCAACTGATTTTCTTGCACTTTCAAAGCAAATGCAACTTTCTGTGTTTTAAAAGATTATGGATCATTTTTCAAATCCTTCGCGTGTTGTCTCCTACGTTACTTTTCAGTTCCATATTCATAAATTCTTTTTTCCTGCCATTACTTTGTTTCTGGATTTTTTTTTTCCTCTCTGATGTTATGGCCGAGGTGGAAAGAAGCGTGCAAAATGGTATATACTCTGCTCATGCAGCCACTTGCAAAGTGCTTGATCTATATTTTCTCTATATAGATCCTATACTTTTTAGGACAAAGAACAGTCTGTCTCTGTTATTTCACGTTTTTCATATGTTATTTCACATGATTTAGATATTGACCTAGTGTAATACAGGTTCATAAAGAACATAGCATATATATTAAAAATTGGGCTAAACGTTAGGCTTAATAAGTCACTCACTAGAAAATTAAATCAAGTTTCCTTACAAATAATTTCTGAAGGGGCCTGCAGAAACCTTAGCTATCTTTGCCACAGTTGAAGAATTTCAGTGGTCAGAATTACCAAAACTTACATGCTGTAGTAGATGAAATTTATTATAGTGTATTGTACTGAGAAACACATTTGTAGATATTTCAGGAAGGGATTTAACACCCATACTTGTGAAGTAAACGTTCATTTAGTTTAGTTTCTCTAGCATCAACACCATGTGATCTGACTGCAGAAGTGGTGATGCGTATTTATGTACTCTGTTCATTCTTTCAGCTCCAGGAAAATCAAGATGAAATAGAAAACATGATGAATGCAATATTCAAAGGTGTTTTTGTGCATAGATACCGGTAAGCTTTATTTATTAATTTATTTTGGAAGCTTGTGACTTGTTACTTGTAATTATTCATCTCCTTGCTCCTATTGTTCTGCTTCTCTCCACAGAGATGCAATTGCTGAAATAAGAGCTATCTGTATTGAAGAAATTGGAATATGGATGAAGATGTACAGTGATGCCTTTCTCAATGACAGCTACTTAAAATATGTAGGGTGGACTATGCATGATAAGGTAAGCTGCGCTGAAGGTAAGGAATGGAATATCAAGCATAAGTCCACGTTTTTGGATGTTGATCTTGCCAAATCGGGTTCTGACCTCTTAGCTGTTCTAATCAGTCACTACTTTTCTTATCACTTACAAGCACTAGTGTTTAACATATGTATAAAATACTGATAAGGTTTGAATGGTTTTAGAGAGCATGTACAGATTTTTAAGGAAATGTTACTTGTAAGGAAATGGCCTTTTCTGTTTATCTAGTTACTTATTTTTTGTTGATGCAGATTTTTATTCTGTAATACTTAACTATTTAAATTGAATGCATTTCATATGGAATAATCCAATCATGTGTAGCTAGACAGTTTCTCTGTTTTGCCAAGTTAAGAATCTATTCTAATATTACCAGGTAACTTAAAAAGCACGTGAAAAGAAATCCCCTTTGGTGATGAGTGCCCCGAGCTGTTACTTAAAAGCTAAAGATTCCTATCTGCTTGGAGTGGTCAAAAGACAGATTATGAATGATCCTTGATTCATTGTAGACTCAGCAGATTGTCTCAGCTCTTGTGTTGGAGATTTCTTTCAAGCTACTGAACTTTAAGTAAAAACAAATAAGGGATTTTTGCTCATGCTTTTTATGGGTTTGGCATCACAAAACAATAACCACTGGCAGTGGTGTGATAAGAAACTGTGAAGTCTAAACACTAAACTTCTGCAAAGTGTTTGTATCTGTATCTTACAACATGTTCTCTGCTACAGGAAAAAAACGTATTTCAGAAGGAATACTTATTTGTCCCTGTATCTACTTGGTAATTCTGATCCAATAAGAGATAGTTATTAATGATATACGTGTTGCCAGCTTTAATTAAGTGAAAGGAAATATGTTGAATTCTACTTCAAAAATGTCTTGAGATTTAAAATACACTTGTTTCAGTCTTTAAAGATGTATCTTGACCTAGAGATACTAACTGCAGTAAGACAGATTTTTCTTCACTTGTTACAAATGGACATATTCTTATGTCATTAACATGATATTGATAGTATATCTTGACATTTCATCTTTGAATTAATTCAGACTGCAAAAGAATCTTGTCATGTCTGATTTGAAGATAACATCTATATTCTATACTTGACTTTTAATCCAGTTCTTAATTTTATTTTAGCAAGGGGAAGTAAGGCTGAAATGCCTAACTGCTCTGCAAGGGCTTTACTATAATAAAGAGCTTAATTCCAAATTGGAACTCTTCACTAGTCGGTTCAAGGTTAGTGTGGCTTCATATTTTTAAGAACATTAAAAATATATGTATTTTTATTTATATTTCCTTTCTTTGCTCTTTGAAAATAATCGTCTTTTGTGTTCTTAGGATAGAATTGTGTCTATGACTCTTGACAAAGAATATGATGTTGCAGTCCAAGCAATAAAATTACTCACTCTTGTTTTACAGTAAGTATATCTCCTTACATGACCTATAACAAACACTAAAACACAGAAGTATTTCTGACATGTGTGGGCATGGACAGTAGCCTGACAGAATTCAGATAATCTGTAGTCTAGAGAAGTGTCTCTGTTTCTTACACTAGAATAAACTAGAATTGTGGAAGTAATCTGGCTAAAACAGTGTTGTTACTTACCCACCACAGTTAAATAAAGAGATGTAGAATTGAGTCGCTCAAATCTGAAGCTATTGTGGAAGATTTGAACTAGAGAAAATAAATATGGGGTCTCCTGAGCAGTAGTTGAACTTCTGAGCCTAACCTTTTACCAAATGCTCATGCTGTATAGGTAACTGCTGTTCAGCAAGATTTTGGAACCAAGATACTTTGGTTTTATTTTTAGGATGCACATTTTGAAGGAAAAGCTTTAGCTTCTCCTTCATTTCTATCTCCCATCACTGGAGTTCATGTTTCTTTTTTGAGTCAGCCTCTTTTTCTTTCCTTCATCCCATCCCCACCCCTAGGAGTAGTGAAGAAGTTCTGACTGCAGAAGACTGTGAAAACGTCTACCATCTGGTTTATTCAGCTCATCGGCCAGTAGCAGTTGCCGCAGGGGAATTTCTTTATAAAAAGTAAGAGGGGAAATTAGTTTTTTACTTTTCTTGTAGATTTTAATGTATGCATTAATACTATGATTCTGATCAGCTTTAATTAAGAAAAATTGAATAATGAAGTGGCCTTAAGAAATAACTTCTAGAAAATACTAATGTAGTTTTTCTGAATAGAAAATCAGAAGTAATTTTGAAGCCTACATTTTAAAAGCTTCTATGTACAGAATAGATAGTACAAGCATTCATCTGTCGTCTTCTTCCCCTTCCTTACTATGTTTTTTGAGACATTTAAAAATGCTCATGTAGTAGATAAAGTTTGTACTTCTGTCATAATAAGTATTTTTTTCCCCAAAAAAGTTGGATCAGATGACCATTTCATGAAGTATTTTTCTGTAAAACAAACAAAATTTGTTCAACACCCATCAAATGTTTAGGAAAACAAGATAGTTTCCATCTAATACTTTTTAGACCTTTTCTTAGTATTTCTTTGCTGCTTTAAAGTCTCATATGGGGATGTTCAATAAATGCTAGTATTTGCAATTATTGCTGATTTTGTACAGTATTTTTTTTTATAATTACATGTTCCACTGGATGCTGTCAGTAAACGACCAACTCAGCAAATACAAAATTGTTCAAATAACATTTGTTCCAAATTACTTCAATTCAAAATAAAACGTAGAGCTGTGCACTAAGATATTAAGTGTCCATCTGTAAAAACAGTACATAGATATAAAATGACTGTGGCAAAAGCAATGAAGAAGAAATTTGTCCTGAAATTTTTCTTCGTTTAGACTTTTTAGCCGCAGAGATCCTGAAGATGATGGAATACTTAAAAGGAGGGGAAGACAAAGTCCGAATGCTAATCTTGTGAAGACATTAGTGTTTTTCTTCTTGGAAAGTGAAGTAAGTTGGTTTCATGGGTGTTTTTTCAGTTTGCTTTTTGTTTTTATTCCCCCCACCAATCTGTTAATAACTATGAACCTGTCCTAGTTTTTCTCCATTACTTGAACAGTCCAGAGGACATAAGGGACAGTTTTGTGTGGTTGTATTTATTTGTAGGACCTGTTTTGGTAGGTACATAATGTTGAGACAGGCTGTAAGCTCTCTGACAAATATTTTTCCCCCATTCTTCATGGTAACATACAGGTGAAAAGAGATTCTGATTTAGGAACTCTGTAAGGAGGTTAAAAAAAAAAAAAAGCATACGAAAATAAGAAGTTACCAAATATGCTCAAGATCCTATCAAGTGCTGAGAACCTCCTTTAGGTGAAAGAATTTAGGATTTTTGCTATTTCTTAGGATCACTGTTAGGGCTAGGCTTGCAGTTTTTGAAAGTTGGTCACATAACTAATGGTGTTAACCCTGTTCCAGAAACTACAGACAGGTGTTTTTGTATTCTACTGTTTCATGCTCCTAGAAACTAAAAGTAACTCTGTAAAGGTCAAATAGGGGAAGAAAACACAACCAGACAAGGAAGCAAAACAAAACAGTGAAACAAACAAAGAAACACGCACAAAGCCCCTCCAGATTCTGATGGATCTTGCAGCACTTAATACTCTGTAATAGTTGAGATGGATTTATCTGTTACATTACTTGGGGAAGAGGGATTTCTGTTGAATCAGAGAGCTCACAGCGTTTCTATGTTGTGTTTTTTTTCTTTTTTTGCCATGGACAAGAGCCAGCAAGGAAAATGCCCTGTATTGTAGCAACTTCTGGAATGAACTTTATTACTAATGAAGAAGAATACTTATTTTCTTACTTATGTTCTTATTTTAGTTGCACGAACATGCTGCTTATCTTGTGGACAGCATGTGGGACTGTGCAACAGATCTCTTGAAGGACTGGGAATGTATGAACAGTCTTCTGTTGGAGGAACCTCTCAATGGAGAAGAGCGTAAGAGATTTCAGTAGCTCTTCTGTATATTGCTAAGCAGCTTCTATTGGGTGTGACTTATAAGGAAGCAAGATGCTTACATTTATGAGTACCTGTACATTCTCTATTTTTGAATGACTATAATCACTAATTATGAAACGTGAGGAAGAGAAGAAAGAGATCACTTCTGGTATGGAAGCGAGGTGCTGAAGAAGAGAGGCAGGGAGTATGGGAGAAAAAAGAGGGAATAACCATGCAGTGTCCAATTGTCTTGTTGTTCAACAGGTTCTGGCTGCACTTTTGGGCTTAAAGAAACTAATTGCTTGTGAAACTGGTTCTTTTACTCAATGTTAAAACTATCATATGGAAAAACACTGTCATTTTCTTAACTGTAAAAACAAAAAAAGCTGAGATAATTCTGTAATTTATGGGTACTAGTAAATGGACCTCAGAATAATGAGAAAGATCTAAAATGATTATAAAACTTGATAGTCTTTTCATCTTGCCCCATGACTCGTCCATTGATATCCCCTCAATTGTAAACATTTTCCTGTGCTGTTTTAAAAGGTGCTTGTATTCTCCATCTCCTCACCCCGTTATTTATTTACTTACTTATCATTCAAAAAAAAACGTTTTGCTTCTTGGTTATTTGTATTTGTGGAAACTCACAAATAAATTCAGCTGTATTATAACATCTGTTTCTTGAAATTTCAGCTCTAACAGATAGACAGGAAAGCGCACTGATTGAAATAATGCTTTGTACAATTCGGCAAGCAGCTGAATGTCATCCTCCAGTGGGAAGAGGAACAGGGAAAAGGGTAGGAACCAAAAACCTGCTTATGTAGACATGTGGAAGTGGCTTTGTGGGGACAGTGTGGGGAGAAGGAGACAGTCATAGGCTGTTGCTGCTGAAGGGACTGAGTTCAGAAATTGTGTGTTACCACAGCCTCCAGTGTCTGACAGCCTTGGTTTGTTCACTTGTTCATGACTTTGGCACATAATTAATATTGTTTGGTCTACTGTCTTCGGTTTTGCTATTAAAAGTACTACAAAATTGATTTTAAAAGAAGGTTGGAAAGAAGACCAAATTCAGTATGTGAAAAAACTATAAGGCTATTTTCAATTTTAAAGAGCACAATAAGAGAGAATTAGGTATATTCCATAGGCTCTTTGGAAGGACCACAGTCCAACCAATTGGCTTTTTTTCTGATTATATGAAGTTTAGGCAGCCTTCTTTTACTGAGACATTAAGCTGGGAAGGGAACTGCTTTCAAGACTTGTGCAGCTGTTGGTGGAAAACCTATGTAGGTACAGACTGAACATTTACTCAGATATGAAGATCAGATTGGCATATGAATTGAATAAATATTAATCATTAAAATTGTAAGCAAGTTGGAAAAATTGCTGTTCTTTCATTATCAAGAAAAACATTCTGATCACAGTGTTTTGTTGCAAGGAAGGTAAACTTTTTGTCTAGATTGTCAGTTCTGTTTTGAGCATAATCTCAGTAGTTTTAGGTGCAACTCTTAATTGCATTTTCTGAGTGCTGAAAATTTTTATATTGACTTTTTTCATTGATATTTTATAGTGATGCTAGAAGGTTGTAGTTGTAAAATTCTTGCAATACCAATGATTTAGGTGCTGACAGCGAAGGAAAAGAAAACCCAGTTGGATGACAGGACAAAAATTACAGAACTTTTTGCAGTGGCACTTCCACAGTTGTTAGCAAAGGTAAGTTTAATTCCGTTTCTTGCTGATGAGATGCTGTTAAAATGTTCAACGAGAAGTATAATTTCTGTAATTAACTGTATGGCTTACACAAGTTTTCATTTTTTCTTACGAGTCTTTATTAATGTTTGATTGTTCTGTGATGAATTGTGTGATATCATATCCAAGATTATTTTCATTTGAACTCTTTATTTTTTCCTTGTCAATTTTACAGTATTCTGTAGATGCTGAAAAAGTCACCAACTTGTTGCAGTTGCCACAGTACTTTGATCTGGAAATTTATACAACAGGGCGACTAGAAAAGGTAAGGTAACATCCCTTAACACTTAACAGAAAAGGCGGGGTGGGGTGGATGGGGAAAGGGACACATGACAACAGAATTTAGACTTCCTCATTGGAATTTCAGTCACCATTGTAAGTGCCATGTTTTTCATTAAGTGTGACTTGCTCTATCAAAACCCTCGTTGAGGATAAGACCTGAACATAGGTGTCCGGCTGCTGTTCTTAGCTTTAGAAGGCCTGTTTTGGCCAGTTGTAACAGAGAATCTCGTCAGGTAGATTAACTTAATGTAGAAGCGTTTATTGTTGTGTTAGGGTCGTGTTTGAGGTATGCTGTTTGAGAGAGAAAGCTTATAGAAATGGCTTGCTAAATTTTCTTTTTCTGATCACTGAAGCTAGTAAACCACAATCTTCATTGCATGAGAAAGTGGAAAACTACCAGATCGCAAATTACGTAGTTACTGCTCTGTTTATTAGCTGTGGTAATGAAGCTGGTGTAAGCTGTTCTTGTCTGTTTTCTCCTTCTAAGACGCACCAACTTGCTGCATTGTGAAACAAGTAGCTGGAAACGATTAGGGTCAAATAGTAATAAAATATTTAGTTGACAGCATAGCCTAGAGGGCAGTGAGTGACTTGGGGTGAGGAGAGGCAACAACTGAAGTTGGTTTCAGTGCTAACACTTCACATGAAACTAATTCTCCATTTACGCAGCTTTTAATACCATGTATAAATGTTTTCGTGGGTGGGAGATAAATGCTTCTGTGTCATTTATCTGTCATTTCAAATTTAAGTGTTAGATAAACCCATGCCGACAACTGCGAATTTTTAATAACTTTTTAAAAAAAATAGATTGAATTTTCAGTCTTTGACAAGCTCCTACTTAATTTTAACTCACTGTTAATTTACCCCAAAGTATCACCTGTTTCCTAGAACTGTTTTGTATTCTGTATCAAGCTTTAAAAAAAAAAAAGTAACAAATTGAATTTTAAAACTCTAAGTTTTATCAATTAAGTTGTTTTTTTTTTGCCTTGTTGTTCTTGTAGCATTTGGATGCCTTACTGCGACAAATCCGGGATATTGTGGAGAAGCACACAGACATAGATGTTTTGGAAGCCTGTTCAAAAACATACCATGCTCTCTGTAACGAAGAATTCACAATCTTTAACAGGGTTGATATTGCAAGAAGTCAGTTAATAGATGAATTGGCAGACAAGTTTAATCGACTTCTTGAAGACTTCCTGCAAGAGGTATTTTAATGTGCAAGATCAACTTTTCCTGCCCTTGTAAATATTTCCAGCATGTTTTTCTGACTTGCGAAATTTTGAGGTCAAGCATAATAATACAGCAGTATCATTGCTGTGATTATGTGACTGTTTCTTTACATCAGGACAGTGATTCTTTAGCCTCTTTTTGGACAAGTATTTTTGGGGAATTTGAGATAAATTTCAGATAAACTATGAAATTGTTTGAATTTTCCACCTTTGCTATAAAGATTGTAATTTTGAGAGATGTAGCATTGTAGTTCTGCTAGGATTCTCAGATGTACTAGTGTTGCCAGTCTTGCCTGTGATTGATCTTTTATCAACAACAATGTGCAAAATTTCTGGAAAACGCTTTCCATCCTTGAATCTATTTAGTAGGTTAAAAATAATTTTATTCCTATTCTTTGCTGCTTAAGAGAGAGAACTTCCTAGTATGTTATTTAACGTCATTAAGTTCCTCTGATATTGAGACATTCATACGGGACATTTAGACAAAACTTGTTTCTCTTCCTCCTTATCTGTGAAAAGGAGCACGGGAAGCATCTTGTTGATAACTTCTTTGTTCACACCTCTCGGCAGCAGACTTATTTGGTCATGCTTTGCTCCTCTTCCTCTTGCTCATTGGCCTGAAATCACTAGATGTATGTGGGCCAAGTAGGAAACGTGCCTAGTAATCATTTAGTTCCCTGTTCGTGAGGAAGAAGAAGAAAAAAGAATGAGGGGTAAAGCAAGGAAATGAAATGTCAAACAGCTGACTAGAAGGAAAATGACAAATAACTCTGGTAGAATTGTTGAAATCCATAGTGCTTTGGTCATGTGCCACCACAGAACAGGAAAATACGCAGCAGTTGCAGTGTGACTGATACACCAATACTTGCGTTATAGCTGGTGTACTGAGGGGGGTTTTCTGTGACCTCAGATGGCTTATCCTGTGTACCTAAATAGATACCGTTTTGCACCTTTTCTTTGTACTGCTTTTCTCTTTCCAAGTACAAATTTGTCAGGCCTTGTGGGACCATCAGAACTTCCTTTACCCCTCTTAGAGGCTTAGTTCTGCGATTAAAGATTGAGGTACTGACCCGTGGCCCGTCTAGTCCAGTATCTATTGTCTGACAGTGGCCTCTGCTGGATTCTTCAGAGAAAATTGAAATACCTACATAATACACAGAAATCTAGGCTGCCTGAATACGTTCTTCCTTCCCCCTGCACTCCTCACCATATTTTTCCTTGTGCTGCTGTGTTACTTCTAAACATGAAAGCTGATTGCCTTTTCAGCAGTTTGGGGCATGCAATGCATTACTTTCTCCCCCAACCCTTTCAAATCTTCTAAAAACGAGTATGTCATTGATAAATAATTTAGATAAAGTTATTTTTGCCTTTTTTCGCCCCTCTTCTTTGTGACCTATTACAATGTGGTTTTTAAATAGGGGGAGGAACCTGATGAAGATGATGCTTATCAGGTCTTGTCAACATTGAAGAGAATCACTGCTTTCCACAAGTAAGTAGGCTTCTGCACATAACTGTCAGGGTTTGTGTTGTATGATTTGTTTTTGTAGTAGTTTGTGTTTTGTTTTTAAAATTCTAGACCTATAAAATTTTATGGAACTTTTTGTTTGTTTTAGTGTGAATGGTGGAGTGTTGTGCAGAACATGGCACATCTCTTGAATATATAAGGAGAGAGAGACGCAAAACTGAAATCTTCTGTTTTGGTTTGGGGGAGGTTGTATATGTGTATATACATATACGAATGTATTTTTTTTTTAAGTGAAGCTTTTAGTGGTGTTTCTTTTACATCTCTGTTTCATTTCTAATGCTTCTAGTGCTCACGACCTATCAAGATGGGACTTGTTTGGCTGCAACTACAAGTTATTGAAAACTGGCATTGAAAATGGAGACATGCCAGAACAGGTTTGTAGCTAAAATGTGTTCTTTAGGTACAACAGTAAATTGAGAGTAAAATAAGACTTCTATTGGCCTCTTTTTAAATTAATTTTTTTTTTCTTTTTGATTTCAGATTGTTATTCATGCACTGCAGTGCACTCATTATGTAATCCTTTGGCAGCTAGCAAAAATTACTGAAAGCAGTTCCACAAAGGTATGCCTTGTTCCAGTTGTGTTAGTAAACAAATGTTTGTACGTACCTGCAGTGTCATCAAACAGGAAATGTGATGGAATCAATTAAAACTCAGAATTTTTTTATACATACACCTGTTGAAAGCTGCATTCCTAAGAAATTCTTCAGAATTCATCATTTTAACAATGAAATACTTGGCTTTTAAATCATATTTCTCTAAATTGTTATGTTTATTATTGACACACAAACACTAAGTTGAAAGAATCTTAAGTAACTGAATATATCTATTGTAATCATGGAAGACAAACCTCTGGCAAATGTCATTTTTCTAGTTTTACTTCTTTAAAAATCTCAGAGAAGGGATTGCAGTTTCTTGTGTCCATGGAATTAACATGTTGTAGGCGTCTGTCATAGTTTACTGGAGGGAAAAGGACTCAATTTGCAATCAACGAATTGTATTATTTTTTTAAATTAATATATTAGCAATTAATTATTACAATGAGTTTGTTTTAATGTGAGGATATATACATTTTTGCCTTTTTTCTTTTGTTTCTGGGTATGGTAGTGTGGGTATCCAATATATCATAGGAGTAGAGAAGCATGATATGTAACTTGAGCTATTTTTTTTAATAACAGAGAACACCTATGTGAGACCATAGTGTCTTCTCTTTATATTTTTAATCGTTATGACTTCATTAATCCATTGAGTAATTGCGGCCTTTCTGACTCAGTCATTAGAGTCTGAAGTTCTGCTAAATGCAGAATTCTTCAACACGTGCTGGCCAACTAGTTCATCATCTTGCTTTTAACAATTACTAAAAACAGAATATCAGATACAAATTCATACATAGATTGTTGAGAACTATTTATGTGAGTGAAGGATTTGGAAAATTTATTAGCTTATTCTTTTAAGGGGAAGCAGCAGTCTGAGTTTTTGGTAGCAATGATTAAGACTTTATCACAAACCTCACTGCAGAAGCTGAACTAAATATTGAAAAGTTAGGTTAGAAATGAAGATTAACTTAGCTATTGTGCAGTAAAATGTAATTTGTAATACTTTTCAGCAGGAATGAAAAGAACTTACTTGGAAAAAAAATAGTCCTTTATTAAGACTATTTCTGCTCCAATATAATAAGATTTGGTAAATTAAAGCTTTTACAGTTGTGGTTGAGAAGTTAAACCTGTTTTATTATATTTAACTGTTTGACTGCTGCCAAATATATACCAGGTATGTACAGAAGTTCCATTGACTTAGGTTCAATGTCAATGGAACATAACAGCAAAGAATTTGACACGCAGAACCAGAAGTGACAGGAATGTACTGTGCCTAAAGATTTTTGTTCCATAACAAAATTTAAATTCTCGCCCTGTGCTGTCTGTGAACAGGTTGACTAAGTATGAGAAGTAGCTTCATGATGCAGGCTGTTGAAAATAATAAATATCAAATTAATTATATATTTTTTTTAAATTTAAAAGAATAATTCTCTATAAAAGGAAGAATATATTCTTGTGTGTAATTCTCTTAAGATTGGTATAGCAATCTGAATGGTAAATGTTGAGAGAGAACCTTGTATGTAGTGAAAGCGTTCTAAAAACTTAACTATATTTAAACTCTTTACGGTCATAGTCAATAAGTGGAGGTTGCTTTTGTGACTCCTGTTGAGATTCAATGACACATTGTACCAATGTGCTACCTGTTTCCTTGAAGGGAGAGACTTGTTTTGTTTTAGATTGCTTGGATAGCTTTTAAATTTCTCAGGGGTATTTCTTCTTTGTCTGGCCTGACGATAACTTGTAATTGGACTTCCCCAGTTCTACACGAGCTAGAATCTTTGCATGTTTAATTGAGTAACTAGAAGTTAGGACACCAAATATGCTATGCAGATGGTATTTGTATCAGTTTGGTAATTTATTTGCTCAGTAATCTACTTTTCTGGAAGTCATCGCAAATTTTTGAAGCTACTTTTAAAATCACTTATTTTTTAGAGAAGAGGGAAAGAAAACCCCAACTCCTATCTGACACTTAGCTTTATCCCCAAGCAGTGAAATAAAAGTATACTATGTAGCTGTGTCTGGTTTAGCTGCACAGCTACCTAAAATCTGTACTTAGGGCTGAAAATACAGATATTTTAAAAAGAAAATGCTTTGTGAACTGTTTTTTGTTGTTAGTATTTATTTTTTAAATAGTTTTGCCAATTTCATCCCAACTTCCATTTCTATTGTAGTACACAGGATGACAAAATTGAGGAAATTGCTCCTTGCTAATTTTGTTTGTAATAGTGAATTTAACTTATGCAGTGGACTTTGATTCGCATCTACGTATGAGGTCCGTGGTGGATAGCTCTGAAAATGCATGCACTATATATGAATATGAAATTGAAAAAGCTGAACAGTTACATGAAATCTTTCTCTTTAAAGGAGGATCTTCTACGTCTGAAGAAGCAGATGAGAGTGTTCTGTCAAATCTGTCAACACTACCTGACCAATGTAAACACTGCAGTTAAGGAACAGGTTAGTGATTGTTGTTTATCCTGATAGTCTTCTAATATTATACTTCTAAAGAAGTGTCAAATACTAGCAAAAGGAACTATTCAAGTTTATGTGAGGATGTGGGATAAGTGTCTTGGATGCTTAGGCTTAATGCCCTTTGAGTCTTCTGTGTACACTGCACTTTTGTATATTTGCCCTCTTTTAAGTAATTTAGGTGGGATTTCAAAACCAATTTAAACTTGATTCTTTCTAGTAACTTTAGGCAGCATAAACTTTATTTGAAGGGTGTTTTTTTTAATTGTTCTTGTTATTTTATATAAACAATGGGCAGGTGCACTGTAGAAGCATTACAGCTTGTGTTTTAGGTGGGATAGTTCAATCTCAATCTCTTGGTTGTCATGTCACACACCTCCAGCGGAGGTGCTTGTGGATTTGTAGACAGAGTTGGAAGGGATGGGAACAGCTATATAGAAGATGCAAGTTATTTATTTCTTAGAGTGCTTTTACATTGCCATGTTTCCACTATTATATATATGTAAGGAAGCACTCAAGACCCATGAAGAAAACAACCTTCCTCTCCCCTTCTTGTAAACACATGGGAACATACACGGTCAATTTCGCTCTTTCTCTTCAGTATGTTGCTGCATACAGAGTATATTCCTCACTTCAGAACCCTAGGATTTTGTGCATCTATGAATCAAGAGAAAAAGGATGAGTAGTTTGTGTGTTAATGAAAACACATATATGCACTGTAACCTGAGGGATTTCATTGTTGAGAAGAGGCATTCATTTTTCTTGGTCGCCCTTCAGTACACATACACACTGGTGAATTGTTAACAGCATTGGTTCGAGGTGCTTGGAGACCATTCCAGCAAGTGCTTAAAAGCCTCAGCAGTGATGTACTGCTCAGGCTGTGATGATAGGAGCTTCAGATCTAAGGAGTTAGGGCACTGAGAAAAGCTTCAGATTTTGCTTGAGTTCCAGGGAGCTGCATTCTGATGATTTGTCTTACCAATTTTGTAGTCAGTCCCTCATGTAGTTGTTCCCTGTGGCCGAGAGTTTTAGCTGAAACCAAGTCCTTAGATAATTGAGACGTAAAATATGTAGGTATTTAGTCCACGTCAGGAGTGCCTGGTATCTCAGGTAGGAGACGCAAGTCCTGGCTTTTTGAAGCATACAGGCATGAAGGTTTGGGGATTTTTTTTCTTCAGTTTTGAACTGAGATATCTTGGGAAATGCTTGCCTTGAGTTCTGAGGGTAACTGGGTCAGCTGTAGGGGCTGGGTCTCTTCCAGTCTGTGTTCAAATAGTCCTTCAGCCAGGACATTTGTATGGATTTCAGGATCCACTGAAGAGCACAGGTAACTGATAGCAGGATTAATTCGAAGTAAATGCCATAACAACCTTTAGAAAGCTAAAACAAGAGTAAAAAAAAAAAAAAAACTATCTTCTATAGATGTACTTTTAATTTAAACAAATAGGAAGCCCAGGAGCGTTTTGCTATAAAAGGTGATTTTAAAAAAAAAAATATATCCTTGTGCTTGTATTTGAATATCTAGTCCACTTAGTCGTACAATTGCAGTTTTTGCAACTCTTGCTATAACAAGAATCTTGTTATAAGTTCTTCCTGGAACTGCTTAGGCATGTTTTAAGTCTGAGAGTTAACTAGTATCAAAGTCATAAGGTGTAGGGTGTGAAAGTATGACAAAAATCACTGAAGCTCTGAGTAGGTTTCTTTAAAAATCTACTCTTATTTTAGGGCGCATGCCCTAGAAACAAATTGCCTCAGTCACGTAGGGCATGTAGGTGTTTTCCCTTTCTAATCTTCTGGAAGGGAACTTCAAGAGGAGCGTATATATTTCCATGACCACGAAAATGATAGCATTTCCTTTGAGGAGTTTGAGAACTGATCTTTACGCTAAAATGGTAGTATTTAAGAGATTATGGTGAAAACGATGAGGTGCAGCATTAAGCAACGTATTGTCCAGTTAGTTTAAAGAATGTCAGTCTAGGTACTGATGTATTCAGACTTCGTGGGGTTGTAGTACAGACGTTGAAATCTGATGTCAGGTGGACAAGTTTGCCAGCAAAATGAAGAGGCGGTTGGTTTTTTGGGAGCAAGACAGACCTTAGGATCTGAAGGGATTGAATGTCCTCAGCCATGCTATGTGTTTTCCAGATGTGATCAAAACAATTAGAAAAGTGGAATGTTTTATGGTTGGTGACTGCAGAGTTCTCTAGTATCCTCATGTGGCATCCTTCAAGCAGAATTTGAGAGTTTCAGGCTCTTCATATTTCATTCTTAAAATATTTTGATATTTAGTTGGATACGTTTGTGCAGCATTTTTATTTAGAGAGAGTCATACAGCAACTTCATGTAGCAAGCTATTCACATTTTAAGTTCCAGTTGGCCTGTTGAGTTGATTAGGACTTGAGGCACCATCATATACCATTGGGCTTTAAATACTTAGCTCAGTGAAAATATGTTATTCTGTATTTAAATAAATTAAAATCCAGTTTCCAAGCAAATATTTATTAAGGCTTCTTTTTAATAGGCTTTCACAATTCTGTGTGACGTGTTGATGATCTTCAGCCATCAGATTATGACAGGAGGACGTGATATGTTGGAACCACTTGTTTACACTCCTGATTCTTCATTACAATCTGAACTACTCAGTTTTATTTTAGATCATGTCTTCATTGATCAGGATGATGATAATAATAGTGCAGGTTGGTGCAAAACTTATGTTTCTTTTATGTTGTTTGCCTTCTAACTAATACATTTGTTTGCCTGTGGTATTTTGTGCCTTTATTTTTTTCCCCTTCTAGCAATGAGAAATGTGCATGAGCAAAGAGGTAGGTTTGTGTTTTTTTTTTTTTTTTTTTAATGTCAGCAGCCGTTTAAAGCCCTTTATGTTTTGGGGACATGTAGGGTAATCATGATGGTTTGTTTTCATAGGCACAAATATTATATATCTCAGGAAGAGACTTGTCAGTGGGCAATGAAGTGCATTGCTGTCAGAATTGAGATTTGATTTTCCTAAACCCTGACCACTAGTCCGCATCATTGTATACAATACTTAAACTTGAAGTGTTTAAACCCGACAGTTTTCATCTTCCAAACTCTTTGCAGATGGACAGCAGGATGATGAAGCTAGCAAAATTGAAGCATTGCACAAAAGAAGAAATCTGCTTGCAGCTTTCTGTAAACTCATTGTATATACTGTGGTGGAAATGAATACTGCTGCAGACATTTTCAAGCAATATATGAAGGTAAATCGGAAGGCTAGTGGTTATACTTAGTAGAAGCATTAGAATACAGTAGCTGTGGATTTTTTATTGTTATTTAATTTGTTCCTTGTGAGATAACTGATTTGAAATACGAAGCCTACAAAACCCTGTATCAGTAGCAGGCCTGTTGAAGTTCTCGCTCCATAAGAGGGGGGAAAATAGCTGAGATGGTTTCATAGTTCCTATATAGTGGGGGAGCAGGAAGAAAACCTGATAATTGTTTTTACTTTGTTTCTAATAAATTTATTTTCTTAAGGATATCTGGTTGATGGTGTATTTTTACCTCAGCTTTAAGTTTATCAGTCTTTTTAAGAATCTTCTCACACAGGTTGACTGGATATCTAGCCTTATCAAATAATTTCAGCTTAAATTTTGTAGAAGAGAAGAAGATTGTTTTGCAAGTTTCCTTACATGTTCCTTGTATCTGCTGCTATTTTTGTTAAATATGAAATCCCTTCTTGCCACCTGGGATTCACAGCTGCACAGTAATAGGAGTTCATTTTGTGAACATGTTAAAAACTTGCTTCTTGATGATTACATTTTAAAAACAAAAATAAAAATTCAGGCAGCCAGCTTATGTATGATTGCCCTTTATTTATATTCTGAATCGCAAAATAACTACTTGGGACTGTATTAAACTTCAAATACTTTAGAAACTGAACTGGCAGCTGTCTCTATTGGAAAAATTATGATTATGAAGTTGTCCATAAGAGCCTAGTTTAAACAGAGAAAATAGAAAACTCCCCATCAGAGTTATAGTAGTTCCAAAAAAGATTAGATTCTAATCTTGTACCCGGAAGGGGTGAATATGTGCTATTAATAAGTGTGTCATGGCCTTCAAGATAAATAGCTCATTCTGCCTCTAAAGTAATATTGATGAAATTAAACAAGAATGAAAATAAATGTAAATACTGTTTGATTTTTTGTGAGGTATTTTAGGATACAATTTTGATGGTGTAAGCATAAACATGTCAGTTTTTTTTTCTTTTCAGAGTGTCTGAATTTTTCTTTTAAATAGCGTAACATATGTCATTTTCTGAAGAATTCGGTAGTTATGTTTTCAACTAAAATGGAAAGTTAACCTATTTTGTTTGGATTTTTCCTAGTACTACAATGACTATGGTGATATTATTAAAGAAACAATGAGTAAAACAAGACAGATAGACAAAATCCAGTGTGCTAAAACACTTATTCTTAGCTTGCAACAGGTAAGAATGATTTACAATCTTCTAAGCGTGAAATTCCATGCAGTATATCATGTGCTGTTGTTTAATAGCTAGTGTGAGGTATTAATGAAGAAGCTCTTATGGAAGGTAGATTTGAAAACAAACAAACAACTATTAAGACCAGTTGTGAGTTTGTTTTTTCAGTATTTCTGAATGTTTGGTAGGTGCCTAACATTAACTAGCTGATGGAACTGCAGCACAAAATATGCAGCTGAAGGCTAGGGTCTCCTTTTACCGATTTTGCTTACTTTTCACCAGAGTTTGCAAGTATTTGTGATGTCAGGAAAATTCTGTCCTTGTTAATCTTTTCTGTCTCATGAACAGCCTGCCCCATATATTTTAAAGGGCAGACAGAAAATGGGTGTAATATGTGAAATTGCGCACATAATAGGAAGGCAGTTACATAAGCCTAATACAACTACAAGAATAGTAACACAAGGGGACCCGAATATTGTTAAATATCCAAAAACAAACAAACCACAACCAATGGGGGGAGAGGGGGACACATGAAAACACAATCTCCTTAAATTTAAACATGTGAACTAGCATGTTTCTATGAAAACTCAAAACAGAAACCAAGCAGAGAAGGAATACTAGAAGTGACGAGAGATGAAGGGAATAACTAAGTTGGAGTAAGCTGCACCAGCTTAAAAGGAAGCATGCAGCTGTGGGCCAGAGTGTGTCTATAAATGCAAGTTAATGTGCATAGCCTGACTAAACCTGGTTTTGGTTTATTCTCTGTTACATAGGTGGGGAAAGGATGCGTGTATTGCACAAAATTAGAAGATAATAGAAAAATCATCTGTTGAAGAGAATTACAGAGAAATTCAGTAGGGTGTTGAAATAACTGATCTAAAAAAAAAAGATTATAAAGTTCAGAGCATTCAAGTTTGCTGGCTGTTGATGAAGAGTTGAGTTTGATCCTCAGTGGCAGAGCTTCTGGTGGCTTTGGCAACTTCCCTGAAGACATGTTTCCATTTTAGAATTTCTTTGCTGTATTTGTATTTGGAAAATACACAAAAATGAGTTATATAGGAGTAGTAGTTTACTGCATTTATTTTTTCTCTGTTAGTGTACACATCAGGGAATCTTACTAATTTTCAGTATTCTCAACTCTGGGATGTCCCACTTAAGGAAGTGCTGAAATCTGTAGTCCAACATAGTTTGTTTGATGCATTCCTTGAAGTGCTCATACTGTCCAAGCTTAACTCAAACTTACAAACTCTTCAAGAGTAGCTTTGACTTACTGATCATAAACTTGTATCTTTACAGATTGTTGATTTAAGAAATAAAGCTGTAAGACACATTTTACTGAAACAGAACTCTGTGCTGTTTGGTCCAAAATTTGTCGTGATCTTTTAATAAATGAAAATCTCCTTTTTCATTTCATACAGCTTTTCAATGAAATGATTCAAGAAAATGGTTATAATTTTGACAGATCATCGCCGACATTCAGTGGCATAAAGGAACTTGCTCGACGTTTTGCTTTAACGTTTGGACTGGATCAGTTGAAAACAAGAGAAGCTATTGCTATGTTACACAAGTAATTGTGTGCTTTGTATTACTGCCGTTTTTGTAGCACTTCTCGACTAACATCATTAAAGTGTCTTTTCAGTCTTTCAAAACTAGTTTAATATAAACTGCATCAGCACTAAAGAAATTCATTTTAGTTATAACCCTTTTATAAGTTAGGAGGTGACTGTGTCTTTGTTCCTGAATTAAACCCAAATGTTAAATCATGTTTTTCTTTAGCATCATTGTATAAGCCTGTAAATGATAAGCAGTGTTGATGCTGTCACAAAAAAAGCATTTTAATGTACGTAACAGTAAGAACAGATCCATTTAATTATCAGTGGTGATGATCTTTGCCACCTGCAGAAAACTTGAAACGTGAGTTAGAAACATTAGGACAAAAAGTGTGTCCGTGTTCAAATTACGAATTGTGTTCACTTTTTTGCTAGAACATGGAAACACTGAATGGTTGCTCCCTTGAAATAGTGGAAGGTGTTTAGTTTTGATAGCTCCCAGTGCTGATAACTTTTTCTTTAGTTTATGCCTTATGTAAATAAATTTTTAACTTTTTCTTAGGGATGGCATAGAATTTGCCTTTAAGGAGCCTAATCCACAAGGTGAGAGCCACCCACCATTGAATTTGGCATTTCTTGATATTCTGAGTGAGTTTTCCTCCAAACTTCTCAGACAAGACAAAAGAACAGTGTAAGTATTTTCTTAATATCATTAATATTTGTAATGATAACAATAAGATATCTATTTGAATATGTATGTATGTGTATTGCATTCACCTAGAAAGGAATCTCTGGCACTAAAATACAACTTTACAGTGATGCAGGCAAGCGTAGTCATAAAGGGTAAACTGTATTCACCCTTGTTTTCTCATTCTGTGGTGGATGAACAGAAATCATATTCTGAATTTATTATTGGTTGGTTTTGTTAACTAGGTGGGGAGCCTTGGGTGTTAAATTGAGTAGTTACTTATCTTGACATGTTAACATCATGTTACAGATGTCTTGCATCTTTCTAATTTTTTTCTTCCATTTAAAGGTATGTTTACTTGGAGAAGTTTATGACCTTTCAGATGTCTCTACGAAGAGAAGATGTGTGGCTTCCTCTCATGTCCTACCGAAACTCTTTATTAGCTGGTGGGGATGATGATACAATGTCAGTAATTAGTGGAATCAGCAGTCGAGGATCTACAGTAAGAAATAAGAAAACAAAGCCAGCAACAGGGAAACGGAAAGTACCTGAAGGTAGAACTTCTCTCATTTTAAAACTTACTAGAGTAGATACTCAGAAGCTACATTTGTTGATCCCTGTTTCTTAGCTTGAGAGAATTTGCATGCTTTAATGTATATCTTTGGATAGGATAACTTTGTGTGCATGCCTGCGTTTAGTGGAAAAACTGTTCATCCGAGGAGTCTGAATAACGTAACACTGAGGCACAAAAGGAAGTAATGGGCACTACACTGTGCTAACTTACAGAAAATAAAAGCATTTTAAATAGTATAGCCAGTAGTTATGAATTAAGGCTTTTTGGGGTCACATGTAAGAATTTGTGGTGAAAAGTAAAGAAACTGATTCTCAGGAAGTACATTTGTTTAAACTGTTTAAACATTCAATTTTAGACTAGCTTGAAAAAGTTTCTTAATACCCGGTGTTTTCTTCTAGCTGAAGAAAGCAGCAGTAGTGACAGTATGTGGATGAACAGGGAGCAGACAATGCACACACCAGTCATGATGCAGACACCTCAACTTACTTCCACAATAATGAGGGAGCCCAAGAGATTGCGACCTGAAGAGAGTTATATGGGTGTCTATCCTATGCAGCCTGAACACCACCAAGCTCCACTCGATTACAAGTACGTAAATGAGTAGGTCTGCATTGTGCTAGTTCATACACAAAAACAGTTCATGTTTAAAATAGAATAATGGTCTTTTTAAGCACGCAAGTAACGTGGATGTTGGCTCAAAGGCAACAGGAAGAAGCCGCACGACAACAACAGGAGAGGGCAGCGATGAACTACGTCAAGCTGAGAACCAACTTGCAACATGCTATGTGAGTGAGAGTGAAATGTTACTACGGGGGGTTGGGAAGCGTATATTAAATGCAATATTATTCCTGTATTTTTTAAGAGGGATACATGTTCTAATTCTTCAGTAGTATTTTTTTGTCAAAGTGCATGGTGATGCATTTAGCATAATATATTCATCTGATCTGATTTCTGTCTTATTTTTTAACTTAAGAAAAATTAACAGTAGTGAACTTTGTAATAAAGGGAACTGGGTGTGTTGTTGAACTGACTGCTGTCTGTGGCAGATACATATAATCAGTGCAACATGCAAAGCACCTTCATTATGTATTCTCAACTGCAGAATCCTTTTTAGAAAAGAACAATAAAAATTACTTTTAAAAGTAGGTTTTCAATGTGTGAAGCGAAGTTTAAGCTCAGAAGTTTATTTCTACTGTTTCATTCTCCTTTTACTTCTGAGTTTAGAGTTCAGGATCTTTTTTATTTAAAAAAATATATATTTCTTTTAAAGAAACTGCTGTCTTCAGCATTTTTGTGATCAATAAGGGTTTTGTCTGACCCAAAATTAACATGAAAATTGAGAGGAATCCTGTAGTACTAGATGTCTAGTTGTGTATGTTGATTGTCATCAAAATCTTATGTAGAACTTCCCAACCCAAACAGACGTTCCTATTTGCCTTGTCATAAGGCAGGGAAGAAAAAATAAAAAACATATTTTATTTAGGTGGCAAATCTATGACCTTTCTATGTAGGGCATTAATATATTCGTGGAAATCTTTGAATTGGGTGTAGTTTTGATCTGCGTATCAGTTCCTACAGCACCTCAGAATACCAATTAGAAGTCCCACAAAGTTCCTTAAGTTGATTAAGTCATTCTCACCTACTCTCTTAGAGTCTTCTAGCTCATCGAATACTTCTTTTAATAGTAGTTAACACATTTATTGAATTATTTAATTTCTGTGTAATGGAAGTATCATTTGTTGACAGTTCATTAGTGAACATAAACTTGTTAAATATTCAGATAAAATGCAACTTGATCTAGTGCTAAATAATACGCTGCTTTTTTTCAAATTCAGTCGGCGTGGCACAAGTCTAATGGAAGATGATGAAGAGCCAATCGTTGAAGACGTGATGATGTCATCAGAAGGGCGAATTGAAGATCTCAATGAAGGCATGGATTTTGACACCATGGACATAGACCTAGTAAGAAACTTCCTTGTCCTTGTAGTCAATTTTGGGTTTGTATTGCTGCTTTCAAGTAAGATATTTGAATCAATTTGTCCTTTCGGTGAAACAGAAAACGATTCATGTTGATCTCTACATTCTTAAATGGCTGTGCCACTACCTATATACATATACCTTTTTTTTTTCCAAACTGACATACTAAAGGCAAACACGCTTCTTCAATGAGGATGTATGAAAATCTGTGTCCCATAAATTCTTATCCCTTGAGACTTCAGCTTCACTTATTACAGTTTAAAAACTCTATGTTCTGAAATTACTATTAATGTGTTTATTTGATTGCTTTTTGTAGCCACCATCAAAGAACAGGAGAGAAAGAACAGAACTAAAACCAGATTTCTTTGACCCCGCTTCAATCATGGATGAATCGGTAGGTTAACGTACGTAAGAGGAAAATAGTGTAAAATCAGTCTTAAGATTACAATACTCTCTTACTTCAAATTTTAAATGGAAAGAATGCAATCTTTAGGCTGTCTTGAGTAGCTCATTTTGGCAGACTGAGTCAATGAAATGCTTTACGCTGTAATTCAGCTTTATAAATTCTAAGATAGTTAATATTCTTTGCAAATTTACAGGGTTTTTGTTCTTAATACTTTACATGTAGCTATGTAAAAATCAAAAGCCTTTAAATCTGAGAAGGTACACTTCTAGTATGGAAAAGAGCATCGCAGAGGTTGGTAGCAAAGAACATAAAAATAAAATAAAAATCTGTGCATACGCTATTTTAAATCAAGTTTCCTGTTGTGATGAACTCAGTTGATTCTAGTGACATTGCCAATTGTCAGTGTTGGATGATATGTTTTTTTTAATAAATTGCCATATTAACTTTTATTCATAAGTAAGATAATAGAGAATATAGATCATAGAGACAATACAGATATGTTTATAGAGATGAGAGGTATTTTTTCTTTCCATATATAGTTTTAGGTCCAAAACATCCGAAGTCTGTAGTTTCTGCTTGCAGTTGCCCTTTTTTCCGACTTCATAAATCTGCAGTCTCTATTCTCTTTTAAAAAACTGCATGAGGGATTCCTTCTGTCTTGAACCACTTGTAATGTATGCAGCCATTTTTGACCTTGTGTAGCTGGTACAAAATAACACTGGAAATAACAAGTTGCAGCAACCCAGCAGAGGACAGTACAACAAGGCTTCCTGGGAATCTTGGACAGCTTGGTGGAATTTGGAAGACTATTACATATTTTTACAGTATTGTTGCAGCGTGAATCTGTTCTTGTTACGAGAGAGAAAAAGTCTTAATACTGTTTTAAATGCAAATCCATATATTTTGTGCCAGTAGGCCTTTGTTTCTAGTACTAATGAATCAGATTAGGTTGTGCATCTGGCTGTTGTGTGTTCTGTTCTTGAAGTAACACCTAGAAAGTATATCACCAGTTTTCTGACTTTGTTTTAAAATAGTTTTTCCCTTCCTCTTCTTGATTTTAGTTAATTGATCTGTGAAATACCAGTCATTTTTATTCTGACAGCACTGAAAATTTGGTTCTGTACAGGTGCATCTCACAGATTTTCAGAAACCTTTCAGCTTTTCAGTTTCAAAAAGTTAGTTATGAATCGTTTCACTCTGTTTACTGTTAGCTAGTTTTCTTTCCTATTACTTTATTTCTCATTCTTTTTACCATCCTTGCCACGTGAGCCCAGGATTTGCTAGGCACTCCTTAGCTGCAGTTTGGGAGTATCACCACATGATGGCAGCTGGTTACAGTCGCGGTGCTCTGCAAGATTTTGGAGCCAATTCTGAGAGACTATCAGTATCCTGCCTCCATGTGCCAGGAGAAGAAGCTATAGTCTGTTTCTCTGCAAGGAGGGAGCAGTGGCACACTTTAAATAAGTTGGTATGGTGAAGGGGGCGTTATCTAGCAAACCTTTCTCCCAGTAAGGACACAGCAAGGGTGATTTCTGCAGGAATACAGAAAACAGCTGCATCACAGAGAGCTGCTCCTTAGCGTAAACTCCACCTAAATGAATTTAACTGTCTAAGTGGGAAAGTTCTATTAATAATTTAAGAGACAGCATTAAATTGTCTTAAAGCAGAGCTAAGGATCACTGGGTATTTAAAATGTTTATAAACCAACCAACCAAAAACACACAAAAAAACCATAAATGCAAAAAAAACCTCCTCTGAGTAAAGTTACTTTATTTTATTCATATAATTTGTTCGAGGTCCATCATTCTTGGAGTTGTGGCACTTGTTTCTAATACACCTAGACAAAATGCATTGAATTTATTCAGATGCACATAGTTTATGGTCAGAATTTTAGCCCACCCTTTATTTTGGTGTGTCCGTTACTGGTGCCAGAGGCAGCTGTGCTGGGCACAACTTTGTAGTGCACTAACTGTCAGAGGCAGGCAGTGCACTACATTTGTATGATGCATCTGAAGTGAATTTAATGCCAAGAGCAGTAAAAATTGGTTTGGAAACAAACAAATGTGAACAGTAGTGTTAAGATTCAGGAGAATTAAGTCTCTCATGTCTCTATGGCTCTTTCTGATTTAGGGAGTACTATAAAAGGTAGGACAGTCACAAGATCTGGAATCTTCCTTTTTGGCCTGTCAGTGATGATACATGCTTTCATTGGCATAGAAAATCATATGGCTTGTCCCCACATGGGAATGGAAACTGATTCTTCATTTCAGGAAAGCTTTTTCTTCACTTAATCACATAGTCTCCTGAAGGACAGTACTTTATTTTTTTTCTGCTTACTGTTTGATTTGTTTTCTATTCTCTTTCTGATAGAAATTATGTATTCTATACAAAATATTAAGTTTGTGTCCTGGCTTGCTGCTGCAAGATGACCTGTTGTTTTTATGAGCACAGGCATGGCAGCAGCCAGTCTACGTATAGAGTATTTTATCTCAGGCTTAGTTGCTAGAAACTGCCCGCTTGATTACAGGTTAAGGCCTATAGAATCATCATTGTCAAAGAATTCTAGGTTAGGCAACTAATTTTAAATGATTTTGCAATTATTGTCTAAAATAATTAAAGCACAGTCTTTAACACATTCCTTTTGGATCTAGTTAATTTCAAGTGTGGAAAAACATTTTCTAATGAATGAGGAGCCCTTTTCATATTATTACGTGAATCAGAAGTGTGGTGAATTTGGTTTGGAGGAAAAATAAACTTACAATGCCTTAACATATTTTGAAGTGTCTTAATCTTAAATCATATATTAATTGCTTTGTTTTTGTTAAATGTGTAGTAGACTACAAATTGACACCATTTCTAACTTTTTTTTTAGGTTCTTGGGGTGTCAATGTTTTAATACCAGAGCAGCAAATAAATCAGTGGTGAAGTCATTTTCTAAGTGGAAGAGGAAGTTTTTCAATACAAAATTGTGGTAGATACAGTGAAATTCTGAACAGATTTTTCTCTAAGGAGAATGAAATGCTTTCAAGATCAAGTGCATTGAAGGGGCAGTTTTGTTTGCCTAAAAAAAAAAAGAAATGTAAAGGACAAGTAAACAATTTGAGGATAAGCTACACTTTTTGTTGGAAAAATCAATATTTTATTTATGTGCTATCAGTTTATTTCCAGATCATAAGAAGTATTCCCTCTTAGTTTTAATCTAACAGTCTGAGAGGTGTTTGGTACAGATTTGGGCCCCTCTCTTTACACATTTGCTGGCTATACTAAATAATCATGAGCTCTGCTGGATTGCTGTGTACATCCATGAAGTGAATTGATAGATGGATTGATTTTCTTACAGTGATAGAACCAGAAGAGTGTCAGTATTTTCAATTAAATGCAAACTTCAGCAACAGAAGGTTTGTATTAATTAATCATGAAAAAAATATGTAAAGCAGAATTATAACAGCTTTTTTAACTAAAACACTTTTATTCCAAAAGCTTCATGCTAGACGTGTCAGAAAGGTTCAGAAACTATGAAGTACCAGAAAGTAACAGATCTCAGTCATGCTTGCCCATTTCCAACCCTGAAAGTTTGCTTGTCCTTTAAGAAAAATGTAATGTTGTGAAATTCCTTCCAGTAGTGCCACTGTATTTTGTCTCCAAATAAAAGAAGCTTATTGTAGTATGTTTGCAGAAAAATTCTAAACAAAAATTATACAGCTTATTAGAGTGTGGGAATAGGGATCTAAATTTTAAATAAAATTATATATATATATAAATTGGTGCTGATTTTATAATTGCGCAGTTTGTTTAGTTTTTTCTTACTTTTAAATTCCAACTTAAAATTATGAGGTTTCAGAAATATATTGAAAGTTTAACAATGTTTAAAAATAGAAGAGCATGAGAATTCATGCTTTAAAAATGATTTTTAAATTTGTATTTTATATTGTTTTATCTATCTGTCTTTGCAAGCAGTCTTCAGGTTAAAGATACTTCTAACAGGTTACAGTACATTTCCTCTGTATGTAAATTAGATTGGATAATAGAAATTCATAAACAACCCATAATATTCTTTGAAAGCTAAGCTTTAAACTTCATTTTGTGTCCATTCACAAATAAATTTGGTCTAAAACAGAAAGTGGATCTATGCCATTTTGACATCGACTCATTTTGCAAGGCTTAGGCAGCTAGACATCATTTTAAAGGAAATATTAACTTATATTACATATGTATATTTTTTGTCAGTTGTCTCTCAGTTCTTGAGGTATATTATTTTAATCATTCCATGCCTTAATATGCTTGCAATACAAGAATCTCCCCAAATGGGTGACAAAAAGGCTTCCTGTTTTTAGACTCAGAAATTAAACATTCGGCTGTGGTAGCCAAAAACCATAGATTATCTAAAGGATCATGATAAAATATAATTATTTTACTAAGTCATGGGGTAACAACAAACTCAAAACTAGATCTGCCTAACTCATTTTACATAAATAAATACTCATGTCTAAAAGTACTGCCTATATTGTTTTTCACACCACTGCATTTAATAGAACTGCTGAGAGGACTGTATATATGATTTTAAACTTAAGTTGATTTTCTTACTCTTGAAGGAGTGTTTCTTTGTGAAAGCAGTTCTTACAGCTTTGTTTTCAACCAGCTAAAAATGTTTTATATATTTACCTTAACCTGTTGTCCTCCACATTCTATTGTCCTAATTGTACTGTTTTCTGATTTGTATTTATGTCTTGAGACAGTAACTTTTTGAATAAAAATAAACCTACAGTATGTTGTATGTTTGATCTTTTTAAATCGGGGATGGGGAGGACAGTGAAGAAAGGGGTATGAGTAATGCAAATGTTATGTTTATAGAAATCAAAATCTTTTTCCATGTCTTTTAAGTGTTTGTCTCAGAGTTGGGATAATGTATGGAAAACTGCACTGTTTTATATTTGTAATAAATTGTACAAGTTTTTAAAATGTGAATAAAGCACTAATTGGGTTAATAATTTAAAGTAGAAAAGTTATGCAATCATGATTGTTTTAAATATGCTTTGAGTTAAACCTGTTAAAAGAATTAGCAGTGTAAATACAGAGTGAGCTTTTCAAGAGGTTAGTACCTGCAAATAAAATTTTTAAAATTTGTATAGAACTTTTACATGCCAAGAAATCAATGGTTAATTATTTTTGTGTTACATTTTTTAAAGGTGTATCAATAGCCCTTCTGCTTGTTTCTTTTTCCTCTTAACTTTTATCAGAAATTATGCAGACTGCTTTTGATTCTGATATTGGAGGTATTGTATGTAGTCAAATCAGGCTGTTTGGTAACATCAGTTGCAATCATTGAATGTGTACACTACTTTCCATTCCTTTATCGTACATCTGATAAGCATTCTAAGCTTAATTGGCAAAACAGCAAAGTAATGGGGGGGGGGGGTCTTGACATGTTTCTTTGCCTCCCACCCTACATCCCCACAGCTGCTGTGCAGCTCTGGCTGTATGTTGAAAACTCCTTTCTGTTACAAGCCTTTAAAGGAGTCATGTAAAAATCTTACAGGTAGTTTTTCTAATTCTTGCTAGTGTAAATCTGGATGGGGTTTTCCATTTCCTCACTACAAATGTTCATTCCTGTCTCTAAATTTTGTTGTAAGATCAATAATATAGTGTGGAAAATGGTTTTAGTATGTCTAATTTTTATCACAAGAAAAATACCTTCACTATTCAATGTAAAATCTGTTCTAGTTGGACCCCTTGGTACAGATTGCCTGTAAATGAAAGAAATATGATTTTTGAAAGGATATGTGAGAAAAATGTAAAAAACAAAACCACTTAAACAGAAATAAAGGCTGTCCTCTAGTTTACCAGAGAGGCCACAGAGAAGGTATTGACACAATGAAATTCAAAGGAATAGTCTTCAGATGTTCTGTTAAAAAAATAAAAATAAAGTATTTCCTGATATTAAACAACCAAAGACAATATGTAAGAGGCTAATGATTGCAGCTGTTCTTTTTTTTTTCCCCCTTTGAATGGTGTGTTGCTGATTCATACAGCTTGTTAGAGCCGGTAAATCCCTTTCTTCTCTAAGCTCTGTTTAACTAGATAATAGCCAATTTAAATATATACTCTTCTCTGTTTTCCAGATTGCTTACATGTATATTCATCCTAGCACAAAACTTCAGGGTACCAGTACTGTTAACTTCCCACTCATAAAATATTTACTGCTGTTTTTGAGATGGTTCAATTGATGATAGTTTTTTTGCTGCTTTTCAACCTATAGCTACTTGACTTCTTTTTTTTGGGCCTGCATAATGTCATGGGCTACTTTCTTTGAAGCATTTGTCAAGCCTGTCATTTTTTCAGAATTATTTGGCTAAAATACAAATTGGTTGGTTCCTTAAAAAATATACTAATTCCTGCTTAAATGTTTTGACTGCTTTAGTTTAACTTTCTTTAATCAATTTATGATACTGAAATACAACTTACACTATTCCCTCATTGTATGTAACTGTAAGTGGTCTATAGTACTGAGATTGTTTAATTTCTGGTATTTATTGGCATTTGAAAGGGGTCCTATCTTTAGAGGAGAAAGATGATACATTCTTGGAAAACAAGGTAATGTAGGACAATATCAATAACGAATTTTCTATTAAAAAAAAACAACACACACACACACAAAACAATACAAGTCAATAGTGTCTGTCATTTTCCTTGCCTGTCTTTTGTACTGCTCGGCTTTCCTGAATTTCTTAGAGTAATCAATAAATAAAAATAAATAAGATTTATTTTTTTTAACAGTTGGACTGTTTGCCATACCAAAATTGTAGGTGCGTGCCTTCCAATTAGAGATTCAACTGCTTTATTGTTCTGGTTTTTGTTGCTACTGCCAGATTTTATAGATGGAAATCATAGTAGCAATACAGTGATAAGTTATAAACTGTGCACCCAAAATGATCCGAAGCTTGTTAAAGAGTTTTGGTAGTTGTCTGACAGAACCCCACATTAAAGCTTTTTTATTATTTTAGAGAATATGTACACTTCTTTATAATATAATCATGCTTCCCAAAAGTGTGTAGTTCCTACTAAAGAATTTCAGAGTGTATTTTATCTGGAAAAGAAGAGGAAAGCCCGTGATATTTTGCTAATATTAATTATTTCTGTCTTTACAAAAAAAAAAAAAAAAGCACTTGAAATTTTAAGAGTGAAATAATAAATCCTCTGAGGGTACCCTCAAATACAGAAGGGGATGTGATGTCAGTAGTAGCTTCATTAAAGCATTCAAGTTACAAAACAAGAGTTTGGAGGAAATGCTTACTTAGCCAGATGAAATTGTTTTCTGGCAGGGCTGTCCTGTCAGCAGCCGCTTGTTTCAAGTTTGATAGACACACGTGGAGTGCTCTTGAAGAAGCAGCAAATGTCCCACTTCCATTCTGTAAGAGTGTCTCTGAGAAAGCTTTGTGCTAGGTGCTGTTAGCGTTACAATGCCTTTGTCAGAATTTTAGCTGGGATGATGTGCTTGTGCTTAGCCCTTCTCTAGACTGCTCATTCAATCCCTTTGACCTCAACATCAGCGCCTTTCCTTGTGCCTTTCTCTGTGTTGCGTGCAACGGCTGCCAGCGGTGTGGACTCTGTATCATCATTACTGCAGCTTCTGGCTGGGTCGGTTGGCTCAGAGCTGTGGTACGGGTGCTGGGGCTCCATCTCAGCTTTCTGATCTTGCTGCTCAGCCCGAGTATTCGATAGAGCACCTTAGAGTTCGAGGATGATGTCAGCAACTCCATGTGAAAGCTCTTGTTATTTTACTACACCATATGGCCATTCCAGGAAGCCATGCAATTTGCTGCTGCTTTTTAAATAGCAGTTAAACCACAGTTCTTGAGTGACTTACAGATCTCTTATTTTAACACGCTCTTCACAGGTTTATATTCATTTTTCTTCTTAGACTGTTGAGCTCCACCGAAAGGGAAAAAAAAAAAAAACCACATCCACTTGTTTTTCATATCACGAACAAAAGCACATAAAGATGTGGCACATCTTATATTTAGTCTGCTCTTTGTATTTTTCATCTTAAAATACTGAACTTTTACACAACTGTTCTTACATACCAACTGACAAAGCCTGTCTATTCATTATTTCTGTTGCTGGCTTAAAATCTTCTGCATCTTGAAAAGCAGATTCTCTTTTCTTCCTTTTTTTTTTTCCCCCTGATCTGTTCCATTACAGCCAGGAATTGCAGTACTTTATGAAGGCCAGTATGGATTAGGGCAGTGGCTTTGACGCTGAAACACCGTCTTGTCATTTTCATCTTGTTGGAGGTACTGATGGGGTTACAGTTGGAGGGCGTACTATGTAAATACTCATAGCTGGAGACTACATAAATACTCATAGCTGGAGAAGCCTACATGCATGTTTGGACTATCAGTAGCTTTCCTTGTTTAGGATTTTTTTTTTCTTGCTCATTTCAATAGTGTGTACTTGGTGAAAGCAGCTTGTTTGAAGTGCCACGAAGCTAAAAGGAACAGATGTTCTATTTAAAGTTGCTTTCATTACAGATTCTTTTTTTCTTCTACCCTTGCAACACTTCATCTCCCACTTCAGAATGACTTTTAACTTGCATAGCTCCCTAGTTCACCTTGGCTGGATTTGTAGATCTGACAAGCAGCGGCACTGTGTAGAACAGTGAGACTCCTGAGGAGAGAATTTCAGCAGTTTGCGTTGCCTTCCTTTTTCTGGGTTTTGTGCTGCATTTACCAAAGAGAACATCTTGTTAATGTTTGCTGTGGTGCGATACTCTTTTGTCACAGATTGTGACAGATCCACAGGTACTGTGGATTTACAGTTCAGATGCATCATTTCTTCATATGCTGTTCTTTTTGTCTGCAGTATTAGGTTTTTAGGTTAAAATCTATTATTAAAGTTCAAAAGACATCATTTAGACATTCGTTAAATCCCTGCCTACAGGGAAAGTTAGATTTTATATTATTTTTTAAAATTAATTAGATTGCTGTTCATCTCTTATTCATTAACAAAGGGGTGGTGTGTGGAGTGATCGATATAACGAAACCACACCACTCAATAGTGTATAATCAAAAATGTGTTGGCAGGATGGATCTTGCAGGTGGGTAATGATTCCTGTTCTACAAAACACAAACATATGTATGCACAAATCCCAGCATCACATCTAGCTTAACCAGCGCTATGTGGATCCAGAGAACAAAATACTCTGAGCAGCCACCATGCTGGGGCCTGGCTGACAGTGTAGTGATTTCTACTCAGGCTCTGCCTTGTACATGGTATCAGATGTGTGTGTGGTGCCCACCCCCTCTCTGAAGGGGCAATTAATTTATTATTCCTACATTAGTTTGGCACCAAGATGCCAGTGGCCTTGCCAATCACATTACCCTGGGTCAGCCACCTTCTGACTCCCAGCGAAATGATTACCGATAAAGTTGCCTCTGCTGTCCAGCTCATTCTAAATTGATACGGGTGGTCAGCTTAGGTGGGCAAATGCAGGCAGGTCTTACGTGCCTGCACAGTGAGAGAATTCATTTTTCATCATGAAAGTGTATTATGGAGAAATAACGCTGGTTCTGGGCCAAGACTTTCAGAGTATTATATTTGAGGAATAAAAAGACAAAGTTTGCTGCATCAGCACAAGATCCACCTCTTACCCATGCAGAGGGAGAGGAGTGAGGACACTTCCAGTAGCGACATTTTACTTGAGGTATGTTTTCCAAAAAGCTCATAAGAGTAAAGTCGCCCTAGCTCATTCCAACTTAATTTTTAAAGAGGTCCTCCAGCTTTAAGTGTCACTGCTTTCATTCTACCCTCCCAGCGTGAATTTAGAAGGGCCCTCTTACTCCACTTGTAAGGCGGTGCTGTAGGTAATGGAAAGTGCACAAAAGTGTTTGTCCTGGGGTATTCAAGAGAGGCATTCAGGGGAATCTGCTTTACCAAGTCACCCTCTTTAACCTGCATACATTCTACAAAATGATTATTTTCTGAATTTAAGAACAGTGATGCTTTTAATGATAGGCTTTTTCCTTACAATTTTAAGGTACAAAGGAGAGTGCACCAGGAATGTGGACTGAATAATTTTGGGATTTGGACAGAATAATTTGGAGAACTCAGCCTTTCAAGGCAGATGTGTGTTATTAGGTAAACTGATGTTCATGGTACAGCTGATTACAAAGAATTCTGCTTTCAAAAGATGATGCTGAAAATATTTGAGGAAGTCAAATGGAAGTCTTAATTCTGTTTCCATTCTAGTACGGTTTAAGGGTGAGATTCACATGGCTCTGAGCATCGGATATGGATCAATAATTTGTGATAACTTATTCATTGAACTTGGCCTCTTTAGACTTTTTCAAACATTGGGTGGTTTTCCAATTATTTTATTTCCAGTGCATCTGTCCCTTGCTGAGCTTAAGGAGTTTTTGCCACTCTTCTGAAATTCAGGGAGTTATTTATATATATATCTCCTGTTTGGAGAGTCGAGGCTTTCTAATGATGTTTTGGTATAGCTTGTAATACCTAACACAGTAATGAGTGAAGATAACCTTCATATTAGCATCTCCAACCAGACTCAGTAAAGCTGCAAGTATTTGTTTACAACATCCACAGTGTTGTTGCAACAAAATGTTATACAATAACAAGATTTTTTTGTTACAACATCCAGCCTGCTTATAATTTTTAATAAGATCATAGAAACATTGGTTTGAAAGGATCTCTAGAAGTCATCTTGTCCAGCACCCCTCTGAAAGTTGGGCTGTCACATGCACCAGTTTAAGCTAGCCTACATGTAGTGACTTTTTCATAGCTGAGCCTTAAAAACTGCCAAGGTTGGCAGCTGCACCTGCTCTCTAAGCGCAGGGCCATGCTGTTCTCCTGGTTGTCTTCTAATATCCTTGCTGAGCCTCCTCAGCCTCAGCTTGTCTCTCTAGCCCTGTTGATATTGCTTGCCACAGCTGGGAGGAACTTGACTGCATTGTGTTTGGCTAGCTGAGCTGCTGTAGGCTTGACCAGTGTGCTGGGCCCAGTTATGTTCATCCTCCCCCCATGGCGCCCTCCCCATGCCCTGCATGTGCCCTTGGTCTGCTCCGATGAGAGCCCAGAATCTGATGCTCCCTTCTAGGCTCATGAGACCTCACCAGAGCAGGCAGGCCACTGCGAAGAAATGGAGGATCATATTTAATCTACTCAAACCAGGATCAAGCAATTTTTATATCCAGCTGACTCTCAGCAGGCACTTCCAGAATTATGAGGCAAATATGCCTTATTGTATGTCGTGTTAATACATGACTGCTTTAGGGAGTATTTAATATGCCGTCTGTGCTTGTTTAGTCACTTAAGAGTAGTCACTTAGAGAGTTGCTGTGGTGGGATGAGAGGCTCTCCCCAGGAGCTGGAGCAGAAAGGCGTGCTGCTTCCCCAGCCTGCCAGCCCTCAGAGGGAGCTTCTGTCAGGCTGACAAGTGCGTGGAGGCTTATATACCCAAATTGCCTTCCAAATATTTCCTGTTAATTCTGGTACTTACGCGTAAACTCCAAGTATAGCACCTTAAGATAGCGGAGTGTAAAAGATGTGGTGTATTCCCTTAAAACAAGCTGATAGTTGGAAAAGGAGAACTGAAATCAGGAGATTTTCCAGCACAAAAGTGGCACGCAGCACAGGAACTTCACTGGGAATTCCCTAGTAAGTAAACTAAGGTATAGATGTAATCCTGCTGCAACTTTATCATGGTGGGGCAACTGTTTTTTCAGTGGTAGTGGTGGTTTTAACTTTTGGTTTCATGTGGGAAGAACGTACTCATGGTAAAGGTATATCTGAGACCGGGTATGGAGTCAAGATGCAGAATGCATTTCTTCTGTCTCTACTGTTGTGGGGTTCTCACTGTTGCTGTTCCTCACTTCATGTCCTTCTCAGCCTTTTCTTAATGTGCTGCTTCCCGCAAGCTACACCTGGTGATCGATCCCATGCAGTTGTTGTGGGCTGGTAAACCCAGGCAGCTAGTGCAGAGCCCCTACACCTCCACGCAGGTGGTTCGGGTCTCTGGGCAAGAATTGCTCCAGTCCTCCTGGAGCAACTATTGCTGCTGCATGTGGTTCATAGCTATCATAGCCTCGGGCAAGCTCTCCTTCTCTGTCACGTTGTGCCTGCAAGTCTCCACAAATCTCCACAAGAACATACAAATAAGCAGAGCTTTCCATGTTGCTTTCTGGTTAAAAATAATAATAATAATATTTTTTTGAAGAAAGGTCATCATAAGCCACTTCAGGGTGAAGGTAAAATTGATTAACATGGCTCTTTATATAGAAGAGTAATAGAGATGAAGAACATACCCTTCTCAAGGTATACGTCAGGGTCTGCACAGTGAGAGCAGAGCTGAGGCTTTTCATCTGTTTTGCAGACTGTGTGCATGGACTTTCAGTCCAGGGAATTGTCCTGGCCAGAGGACAACAGGAGGATGTGTGTGTAGGTTTCTGCCCAGTTCTGGAAGGGCTGGTTTCAGCACAGTGCTCGATGCCCTTCTCCTCCCAGAACAGAGCTGTGGTGTGCTGCAGCAGCCTGAACCTCTGCCAGAGGCTCTTGCCCTTCAGCTAGTGGAGGATTACTTCTGTGTTAGTGAACAAAACGGCAAGTGCTTGCAGAGCCAAAAGGAATTAATCGGTCAATTAAAGTGGGCCAAATTCTGTGTATTAGGAAAATATTAAATTACAGAGCCTCTAATGGAAATAAAGAGTGAGCAGAGTATAAAGATAAATGTTTACATAATTCTAGTGGCTAAGAAATTTCAGAACAGGTTGTACTTTTCAATACTGTCAGGATGTGATTTACAGATGTTCTGGTTTAGATGTGTAATGGAAAATGTTTTAAGTGCTGGACTGTCACTGAGGTGAAGGCTTACTTACAGCTGGAGATAAGGCCAGGTAAGTGATGTTTGGTTTCTGGGAAGACAGGACTTCAAAGTTCTCACATTTAGCCAGAAGTCTGGGGAAGAGAGAAGTTTTTTGTTCAGGCAGAAGTGCAACATAAGTGCAGCTTAATTTATTCTAGGGCCAACAATAGCACAGAAGTGTGAGTGGTGATGCATTACACTGTGCAGATATTCTTTATCTCCCCTTGTAGATCCTCCAATTGCCTGATAGACAGACGCCTGTGCTCCTGCAACATAAAATGATCTACTTCAGTATTGTGGTCATCTTGCTGGCTTTCAAGAGACCCATGGGCACCAGAATGATTCCTTTAAGAGACCTGAACCAAACTATTAATTCCGTGCTCTTACTGTAATGCCTTCTGGGGAAGTATTTGGACTCATTTCAGTTCCTTATGAACACACATTGTTATGGATCAGTGGGTTTTGAATGCTTCCACTTCCATCATAGGGAGCACTCTCACTGTTTCTTCTACATGTTCAGCAGGAATTTAGGACAAAAGTTCTCCAGAAGCCAGCCAAATCCAACTTCTAATGTCTTACTCAAATTTCCTTCTTTCTGAGGTGTCTCATCATGGCTGTGTAATTTTTCAACCTGGAAGATACTGATTTTTTTATTATTATTATTATTTTTCCTTCTGTGTCACTGACTGGGACATCTCTGGGCAGCAGGCACTGCAAGGTGGGGAGCATTTTGGTAAGAAAGAACCTGCAAACCATAAAAGCAATAACATGAGAAACCAGGTGGCTAGTGCTATATATTAGATGATGAAATAAGATATACAGGTGTATTGTTTCATTAATAACAGTCACTCAGTTCTTTTGAGCATGTGGATGAAATTAGCAACCTATCCAAAGAAGTGTTCTCCACTCTTACTGCCTTACTTGGACATTTCTTTCCTTAAAACTGTTATAATTTCTTAACTCATTGGCATGTTGTCAAAAATGTTCTTGTGTTCATAATTTGAATACTTTTAAGCTGGAATTCGGCTTAACATTCAGCTCCTGTGCTGTTGTCAGGATCTACCTGATGCCACCTCCTGCCCCAACTCCCAACTAGTCACAATTGATCAGTAGCATATAAAAGAAGCATTTGGCTTCTATCAAATTTGGTATGCTTTGCACTAAATAATAAATGTTTCTGTCTCCATCCCCTCTCAACTGTAGTTAAAGTCTATTTGGTGCTATAGGTGGATTTGTTCTAAGCCAGAAAAAAACTAGGCTGCTCTTCCTATCAGTGAGGCATTGTTGCAGCAATTAAAAGAAATGTTAGGGGAAGCCAGAGCAAAACCATTTCTTTCTGGGCTGGCAGCATCCCTGTGTACACAGGGAAGTGCTGAGGAGGTGGGTTTGGGCTGAGGAGACAGAGATCACTGTGCTGGATGTGGACCAGGAGCAGCTGATGAGCCGTGATGGGGCAGAAGTGGGCATCCTCAGGGGCAGCAGGGAGCCTGAGGCCCAGGAGAGCCCTGGGAGGACATCTCTGGTGGAGGTTGTCACTCTTGGGGTGTGTTCAAAGAGCTCCTCTTGGTGTCCATCCTATGCAAGATGGTGGGGAGTGCGCTAGGAAAGGCTCCTACTAATAGTTCACTAAGGATGAGCTTTCAACCACCCCACTACAAGGAAGAATTTTATCAAAAATGGGCTCCTCTGTGGTTGAAGTTGCTTAACAGAAGGCTGAGCTGTGAGAAGCACAGGGCAGATGTCCGACTTCCAGGCATCTCTGGTGACAGGATGGTGTCTGAGCAGTTTGACAGATTTGCCTGAATTGTTACAGTGTGCTGCAGTGTTAGTCAAGTCTGTGATTCTCAGCAAGGCTGATGGAAACCACATGAAGCATCTCACCTAAATTGTGGTTTCCTAATCACCTCTTTCAGTGTATCACAAAAGACCACTTTCTGCAGCTTTTAAAAGTTTACGTGTAAATTAAAGTCAAACTTCATCTTTAACAAGTGCCACATGTGTGCATCTGAGTAACAACACCATGTCTCACAGCCAAGCTCTAAATTTGGGTTTTGCTTCCCAACATATGGGCACATGCTTATAAAAGCAGTGAGTGGGCGGGCTTGGAGTAGATGGTTTTTAGAGGTTCCTTCCCACCCAAACCATTCTGTGATGCTGTGGTGCCTGTGGTCCCCCAGCCACTGCTGGCATTGCCCCAGCCTCCAGCAGCCCCCCTGGCTGGAGATGTACAACCTGAGGACAGAGGGGCTGAGGGCAGAGGGAAAGCAGAAAGTTCACCTGGCAAGCTTCATTTATGAGCCTTTGGAATCCTCATTGCTGTTTTCCAGTGGGGCTCTGTGAATAGCCTCCATAAATAAAAGAAGGGGGTAGCCTCATGGGTTGTAGACCTGTACAACCAACAGGTTGTACGCCTGTAGACAACATGGTGTGAAGTGCGGGACTGCAGGGTGAGCTGTGGCCTCGGCTGTGTGTGCGAAGGTCTGGTGTGGGCTGGGGTCTTCTGCAGGGTGTCTGGGGGGAGCTGGAAGTGGAGAAAAGGAGAGATGGGAGCCAATCAGGGGGAGACAGTAAGGTATGGCTTAGAAAATAACATCATGGAGCAGAGGGAGACAAGGGGGATGTGTCAGTGCCAGTCAAGCTGTTTGTCTGGCCATGGGGTGGAGCTGCACAGGTCCGGGGACAAGAAGCTGTAAGAAAAATGAACCTGCCAGCAAGCGGAGAGAAGCGACTGAGGCAGAAGCCGCTGATGCCGCTTATAGTCTGGGCTTTGGAGGAAGCTGCAGTGCCAGGTAGAGAACCTGAGGTGGTGAGGAGGAGGAAGTGGCAGAGCTCCATGGACACCTGTGCCATGAGGCAGCGGGAGCTGCAGGTGGGACCTGCAGCTCCTGCCAGCGCCAGAGGGTCCGCACTTGTCACGGTGTTGTGGTTTAGCCCGGCTGGCAGTCAAACACCACACAGCCGTTCGCTCACCCTCCCCCCTCCCTCTCCGGGATGGGGGAGAGAAACGGGAAAGTGAAGTCTGTGAGTTGAGATAAAGACAGTTTATTAAGACAGGGAAAAGAATAACAATAGTAATAATAATAATAATAGTATTAATAGTAATAATGTGTACGAAATAAGTGATGCACAATGCAATTGCTCACCACCCGTTGACCGATGCCCAGCCTATCCCCGAGCAGCCGCCCCCCCCCCTCCACCCCGGCTAGCCACCCCTATATATTGTTCAGCATGACGTCAGATGGTATGGAATACCCCTTTGGCCAGTTTGGGTCAGCTGTCCTGGGTCTGTCCCCTCCCAGCTCCTGCTGCACCCCTAGCCTGCTCGATAGCAGGACAGAGAGAAGCTGAAAAGTCCTTGGCTTGGTGTAAGCACTGCTCTACAACAATTAAAACATCAGCATGTTATCAGCGCTCTTCTCATTCTAATCCAAAACATAGCACCCTGCCAGCTACTAGGAGGAAAATTAACTCTGTCCTAACTGAAACCAGGACAGATATCCACCCCTTATTCCATACCATTTATGTCATGCTCAGGTTACACTCTTTCCAATACCTTCTAATTAATCACCATTTTCATCTATGATATATAGCAACCATGGTAGCGATGACATAAAGTGTTATATGATAATTAACATACTATAATTCAACTCATGGGCTATTCTCACCCAGTATTAGATCCCCTTGAGGTACACACCGGACCTCCCCATTCTCTTGCATTACCCACCAAGTGCATCCAGGTCCCTGAGCAAAAGCAATCCCACGAATGGGCTTGCCTTTTCCTGAGGCAGGAGTAGCCCAGACTGTCTTACCCAGCATGTTTCTTACGTGCACTACAGGAACTTTATCCCCTTCTACAGTGCGTAACAGGTTTGATTGGGCAGGTCCAGCTCGGTTGGCAGATCCTCTAGTATTGACTAACCAGGTGGCCTTTGCCAAATGTGTTTCCCAATTTTTGAATTTCCCAGCACCCATTGCTTTCAGTGTAGTCTTTAACAGTCCATTGTATCGTTCAACTTTCCCGGAGGCTGGTGCATGATAAGGAATGTGATACACCCACTCAATACCATGTTCTTTGGCCCAAGTGTCTATAAGGTTGTTTCGGAAATGAGTCCCATTGTCTGACTCAATTCTTTCTGGGGTGCAATGTCGCCATAGGACTTGCTTTTCAAGGCCCAGGATAGTGTTCCGGGCGGTGGCATGGGGCACAGGATATGTTTCCAGCCATCTGGTGGTTGCTTCCACCATTGTAAGTACGTGGCGCTTGCCGTTGCGGGTTTGGGGGAGTGTGATGTAATCAATCTGCCAGGCCTCTCCATATTTGTATTTCAGCCATCGTCCTCCATACCAGAGAGGCTTTGACCGTTTGGCTTGTTTAATTGCAGCACATGTTTCACAATCATGAATAACCTGTGCTATAGTGTCCATGGTCAGGTCCACCCCTCGGTCACGAGCCCATCTGTATGTTGCATCTCTACCTTGATGGCCTGAGGTGTCATGGGCTCATCGGGCTATAAATAATTCACCTTTATGTTGCCAGTCCAGGTCCACCTGAGCCACTTCAATCTTAGCAGCCTGATCCACCTGCTGGTTGTTTTGATGTTCTTCAGTAGCCCGATTCTTGGGCACATGAGCATCTACATGGCATATCTTTACAACCAGGTTCTCTACCCGGGCAGCAATATCTTGCCACAATGCAGCAGCCCAGATGGGTTTGCCCCGGCGTTCCCAATTGTTCTGCTTCCATTGCTGTAGCCACCCCCACAGGGCATTTGCTACCATCCATGAATCAGTATAGAGATAGAGAACTGGCCACTTTTCTCATTCAGCAATATCTAAGGCCAGCTGAACGGCTTTCACTTCTGCAAACTGACTCGATTCACTTTCTCCCTCAGCAGCTTCTGCAACTCGTCGTGTAGGACTCCATACAGCAGCTTTCCATCTCCGATGCTTTCCCACAATACGACAGGACCCATCAGTGAACAGGGCATATTTCTTCTCATTTTCTGGTAGCTTGTTGTACAGTGGGGCTTCTTCAGCACGGACCACCTCCTCCTCTGATGATATCCCAAAGTACTTGCCTTCTGGCCAGTCCATAATCACTTCCAGGATTCCTGGGCGACTGGGGTTTCCTATTCGAGCCCGCTGAGTAATCAGTGCAACCCACTTGCTCCATGTAGCATCAGTTGCATGATGTGTAGAGGGGACCCTTCCTTTGAACATCCAACCCAGTACTGGCAGTCGGGGTGCCAGGAGGAGCTACGCTTCAGTACCGACCACTTCCGAAGCAGATCGAACTCCCTCATATGCTGCCAATATCTCCTTTTCGGTTGGAGTATAGCGGGCCTCAGATCCTCTGTATCCCCAACTCCAAAACCCCAGGGGTCGACCTCGAGTTTCCCCAGGTTCTTTCTGGCAGAGGCTCCAGGTGGGACCATTCTCCCCGGCTGCGGTGTAGAGCACATTCTTTACATCTGGTCCTGTTCGGACTGGCCCAAGGGCTACTGCATGAACTATTTCCTGTTTAATTTGTTCAAAGGCTTGTCGTTGCTCAGGGCCCCATTCAAAAGCATTCTTCTTACGAGTTACTTGGTAGAGCGGGTTTACAATCAGACTGTAATTTGGAATATGCATTCTCCAAAACCCCACGACACCTAGGAAAGTTTGTGTTTCCTTCTTGCTAGTTGGCGGAGACATAGCTGTTATTTTGTTGATCACATCCATTGGGATTTGACGACGTCCATCTTGCCATTTTATTCCTAAAAACTGGATCTCTCGTGCAGGTCCTTTAACTTTATTTTGTTTTATGGCAAAACCGGCCTTCAGAAGGATTTGGACTATTTTCTTCCCTTTCTCGAAAACTTCCTCTGCAGTGTCACCCCACACAATGATGTCATCGATGTACTGCAGGTGTTCAGGAGCCTCCCCCTGCTCCAGCGCAGACTGGATCAGTCCATGGCAAATGGTAGGGCTATGTTTCCACCCCTGGGGCAGCCGATTCCAAGTATATTGGACTCCCCTCCAAGTGAAAACAAACTGTGGCCTGCACTCTGCTGCTAGAGGGATGGAGAAAAATGCATTAGCAATATCAATTGTGGCATACCACTTGGCTGCCTTTGATTCCAGTTCGTACTGGAGTTCTAGCATGTCCGGCACTGCAGCACTCAGTGGTGGCGTGACTTCGTTCAGGCCACGATAGTCCACTGTTAGTCTCCACTCACCATTACACTTTCGCACTGGCCATATGGGACTATTAAAAGGTGAATGGGTCTTGCTGATCACTCCTTGGCTCTCCAGTTGACGAATTAGCTCGTGGATGGGAATCAGGGAGTCTCGGTTGGTGCGATATTGCTGCCGGTGCACAGTTGTGGTAGCGATTGGCACTTGCTGTTCTTCAACCCTCAGCAACCCCACAACAGAAGGGTCCTCTGAGAGACCGGGCAAGGTAGACAACTGTTTAATGTCCTCTGTCTCTAAGGCAGCTATGCCAAAAGCCCAGCGGAACCCTTTTGGGTCCTTGAAATATCCTCTTCTAAGATAGTCTATGCCAAGGATGCACGGAGCATCCGTGCCAGTCACAATACGGTGCTTTTGCCACTCATTTCCGGTTAGACTCACTTCAGCTTCCAATACAGTTAACTGCTGGGATCCCCCTGTCACGCCATAAATACAGATGGGCTCTGGCCCTTTACAGCTTGATGGCATTAGAGTACATTGTGCACCGCTGTCTACTAGAGCCTTATACTTCTGTGCGTCAGACGTGCCAGGCCATCGAATCCACACAGTCCAATAAACTCGGTTGTCCCTTTCCTCCCCCTGGCTGGAGGCAGGGCCCCTCTAGTCCTGGTCAGAATCTTCATTTCTGTGTTTAAAAGACTGCCTGCTAGAAGTTGGAGCAGCAAACTTTTCAGAGAACCCCTTTCTCCCGATTGTTTTCTTTTGCAACTCACGTACCCGTGCCTCTAGGGTCTCAGTAGATTTTCCATCCCATTTTCTCATGTCCTCTCCATGGTCACGTAGGTAAAACCACAGGGTGGTGCGGGGTGTGTACCCACCATATTGTCTTCTTTGCACGGATGCACGTTTACCCCTAATAGCCGAGACGCTGGTTTGTACAGGTGGGGAAGAAAATACACTCTCTTTAAGTTGGTGGACCTCTTCAAAAAGTTTCTCCAAAGTATTCTCTTTTAG
This sequence comes from Cygnus olor, assembly GCF_009769625.2. Classification (NCBI taxonomy): domain Eukaryota; kingdom Metazoa; phylum Chordata; class Aves; order Anseriformes; family Anatidae; genus Cygnus; species Cygnus olor. The sequence continues at coordinate 20,447,158 of NC_049181.1, read as the reverse complement.
TTGGTGGCCACTGGTTCGTTCAGGTGGGGGGGAACATAAATTCTCTTTAAGTTGGTGGACCTCTTCAAAAAGTTTCTCCAAAGTATTCTCTTTTAGTTGGTGGCCACTGGTTTGTTCAGGTGGGGGGGAAGATAAATTCTCTTTAAATTGGTGGAACTCTTCAGAGAGTTTCTCCACAGCCGAGACACAGGCCTGTAGGGAAGAGGAGAGATTTCCTTCGTACTCCCGGAGTTGTTTAGCCATGTCACCCACTGTGGGATCTTCACCGTTTTTCCAGGTTATTATTGCCAATGTGCTGGCCCATGTTGATGGTGCATTCCGTACAAACTTCCGCCATATGGGTCGAGTACACTGGACTTCATCTGGATCTGTGGATGTTTGTGCATCGTCTAAGTCCTTATAAATTACTTCCCGTACGGCTAATTCCCTCAGGTACTGAATTCCCTTCTCCATGGTGGTCCACTTGACTGGTAGACATACAAGTTCTTCCTTGTAGGGATACCTTCCCTTCACAGCTAACAGGAGACGCCTCCAGAGGCTGTGAGATCGTGCTCCATCTCCAATTGCTTTGTCAATGCTTGCATCTCTAGCAAGGGATCCCAACCGCTTGGCTTCCCTGCCCTCTAATTTCACACCATTGGCTCCAGTGTCCCAGCACCGGAGCAGCCAGGTGACAAGCTGTTCACCTATACAGCGACCAAAATCTTTTCGCACATCTCGTAGCTCACGCTGGTATAGGGTTCGGGTAGTTACTGTTGATTTTTCGACATCCTCATCCTCATCTTCATCCTCCTGCACACTTGATGGCCCAGCCTCGTCTTCTCCACACCCAGACTTAGCAGAAGACTTTCTGCGTTCTAAACGACCTGAGTCTCTATACCATTTTTTCACCTTTTCTACAGAGGCAACTTGCACTGCTACAGCTCGCCTCTCCAACCCAGCCACAGGGTCTGCCACAGGGGTTGGAATACCCTCTGCAGGGGCAACTTGCACTGCTACAGTTCGTTTCTCCGACCCAGCCACAGGGTCTGCCACAGGGGTTGGAGTACCCTCTGCAGGGGCAACTTGCACTGCTACAGTTCGTTTCTCCAACCCAGCCACAGGGTCTGCCACAGGGGTTGGAGTACCCTCTGCAGGGGCAACTTGCACTGCTACAGTTCGTTTCTCTGACCCAGCCACAGGAGTGGGAACGGCTGCGGGAGCTGGAACGGCTGCGGGAGCTGGAACGGTTGCGGGAGCTGGAGCCGGGACGGCTGCAGGAGCTGGAACGGCTGTGGGAGCCGGAACGGCTGCGGGAGCTGGAACGGCTGCGGGAGCTGGAGCCGGGACGGCTGCGGGAGCCGGGACTGGAACGGCCGCAGGAGCTGGAACGGCTGTGGGAGCTGGAGCCGGAACGGCTGCGGGAGCTGGAGCCGGAATGGCTGCGGGAGCTGGAGCCGGGACGGCTGCGGGAGCTGGAACGGCTGCGGGAGCTGGAGCCGGGACAGCTGCGGGAGCTGGAGCTGGAACGGCTGCGGGAGCTGGAGCCAGAACGGCTGCAGGAGCCGGGACTGGAACGGCCGCAGGGTCTGTCACTAGGTTGATAGTAGCATCAATTGCAGCTCGATAGGCACAAGCCAGACCCCAGCACGCCACAGTGATTTGTGTCACTTTGGAACTGCCAGAGTCATGACACCTTTTTTTCAAGCATTCTACCAGTTTTTTAGGATTTTGCAGTTGTTCAGGGGTGAATGTCCAAAACACTGGAGGTGCCCACTGCCCTAGAAACCTGCCCATATCCTCCCACACTCCCTGCCACTCGCAAATATCCCGCCTCAAGACAGATCTCCGGATGAGATTCCTAAGTAGTTGTTTAACCTTAAACAAAACCTGAAGCGCATTCAGGAGACATAACAACAAGAACATGCTGGTCTGAGTATCCCAAGGATATTCAACATCTTGGAGAGCTACCGTAACTAGCTCGGGGGATAAGAGGGTGGTGAAGGAGGAGGGAGAGTGAACAGGTAGGAAAAAATATCTTCCCCTGTCCCCTCCAGAGACTGACTCCCTGATGAAAAAAGGCAATAGGTGTAATTGCTAATAGTTTCTGAGATATGGTTTCCGAAGTATAGAGTCGACGACAGTGCTGAGTACAAATACCAGGTTAGAGTCATGACCAGATACCTCATCATTTCATAAGCCATCGTTACACCACACAGTACCATAACAATCTTAAACCAGGGCCCGGAAAGGATAAACAGCACGACAGGGAGCACATACAGAAAGTAACTTGCTATAAAACTCAATTTGGGAAACAGGCACAGCAGACTTGAGATTAAGGCAATCAACATTGTGACTAGCAACTATTAAGCAGGTCGAATACTTATACCAATTTTAGTTTAACACACTCTGGTCAAATCTGTCGATATCTCAACCCTTCGTGCCCCACGTTGGGCGCCAAATGGACTGTTGTGGTTTAGCCCGGCTGGCAGTCAAACACCACACAGCCGTTCGCTCACCCTCCCCCCTCCCTCTCCGGGATGGGGGAGAGAAACGGGAAAGTGAAGTCTGTGAGTTGAGATAAAGACAGTTTATTAAGACAGGGAAAAGAATAACAATAGTAATAATAATAATAATAGTATTAATAGTAATAATGTGTACGAAATAAGTGATGCACAATGCAATTGCTCACCACCCGTTGACCGATGCCCAGCCTATCCCCGAGCAGCCGCCCCCCCCCCCCTCCACCCCGGCTAGCCACCCCTATATATTGTTCAGCATGACGTCAGATGGTATGGAATACCCCTTTGGCCAGTTTGGGTCAGCTGTCCTGGGTCTGTCCCCTCCCAGCTCCTGCTGCACCCCTAGCCTGCTCGATAGCAGGACAGAGAGAGGCTGAAAAGTCCTTGGCTTGGTGTAAGCACTGCTCTACAACAATTAAAACATCAGCATGTTATCAGCGCTCTTCTCATTCTAATCCAAAACATAGCACCCTGCCAGCTACTAGGAGGAAAATTAACTCTGTCCTAACTGAAACCAGGACACACGGCCCATCAAATGCAGCTTTTGGAAGCTGCCCCGCCACAAAATGCTGGCTCTGCAGGGCCCTTGGTGTCGGCATGGTGGTGGCTGAAGGCCCTGATCCTTCCAGCAGCAGGCAAATGTGGGGGGGTGGCCTAGGGTCATGGACAGCTGAGGAGGCTGTGTTGTTGTGGGCCTGGCAGGGCCTTATCAGTCTGCGCGTGGCAGTGAGGCGGTGGTGGGAGCCCCTTGGTAGGGTGGAGGTGGACAGGTCAGCCCCTGCCTACTACCAAGCAGGCCAGTACACCACCCTTCACCCCACAGGTGTCCATCTGTCCATCCCATGTGATCCTCTGCAGGCGTCTGTCCTGCTTCTTGTGCCCCAGTGTGTGAGAACATATAGCCTTCTCAGCGCAGGGTCCTACTCACCTCTGTGGGCACTGCCCCGGGAGGAAAACCGCTGTCCTCTTGGGCTGTCACAGAAATCTGCTCAAGGGCTTCATGGCCCTTCCAGATGGGGCTGGGAGGAGGGGGAAAAAAAAAAAAGCTTTAGGGGAAAAGCATTTCCTTCTTGGTACGGAATACTCCATCCTTCTCAGGTGCTTGCATAAATGACATTTTTTCTGTTGCAATAAACCTGCTGTATCTCTGAGATCTAACTGAAGTGGTCTGAGCTGGGTCACTCATTTAAAATATATATGTATATATATATGTATTTATATATGTATATATATGTTTGAACTTCTGTTTCAAACTGTGTTCAAAGCAGCAGGCTATAGTGATGGTAATTTGTGTGCGATTACTGTTTCATCACTCAGAGCTGTCTTGTGCTTTTATACCAGGTTTTCAAAAGGACCCAGAACCCACCTGAGGATGGGTTTTTAGAAGTGTATCCTCTAATTCAAGTAAAAAGCAGAGGAGCCGTTGTATAAAGATTATCAGTTCAGTCATGTGCTTACGCCAAAGAACCATCTCTTTGAAAACCCAAATACCTGTTCATCTTCAGTCAAAGCTGGTACTTGCTGATTTTTTTAACTTTTAATTATTTTAGTATCTAGATGAATATTTTAATAATTATTTCCTGCCTTTAAATGCTGGGAGAGAAAACACGCACAACACTGCTGGTGGGAACATATTGGGAAAGAAATGTGACTTGTGTCTGTGTGCATGGAGAGGCCAAATTGCAGTGTGAGTAAGGGTTTGGGGCATGTGAACCTGTCCCTACACTCAGGGCTCTTCCTGGTGGGTCTGAATTTCTGCCTCCAAGGTGGGCCACGGTGAGGCTACATGCATGGGGGCCTTTCTCTAGTTTAACCAGTTTCTCCTTGCAGTAATGCCCCACGCTGCTATTCTGGAAGGAGCAGAGGTGTCCTTAACGGGCACTCACCTTGATGAGTATGACCATCACTCCAAGATCTGGTGTCACAGGGGTTTTGCCCCATTGTGCTTGTGGTGGTGTTTCTCTTTTCATGCTCTTGGGAGAGGCAAATGCTAAAAGTAGGAAACAAACCTTAAAGCTAATCTTTAAAAATGAAGTGAAGAATAGATGGTCCTGACCCAAAGGAGTGCTGCACAATGTCACCCTGGGCACATCCCTCAGTCCGAGCCAGGCCTCTGGCAGCTGACCTCTCTGCCCCTTTACTCCACAGACAGCAACAAATGAGAACCCAAATGTGGGGACCACTGCTTCAGCCCCTTTCACCCTGACCGATGCCCTGGGGGTTACCACCCCTGGTCTCGGTGCTGTTGTGATGCCACAGTCACAGAGTGAGCAGTGCTGGGCTCCACAGGAGTGCTGAGCACGAGCCACTCCCTGCCGCCAGCACCCATCGTGGGGCTGGAGCACGCAGCGGGACGCAGGGTGTTTCACAGCACTCCTGCTCTGACTGATGGCTGCTGATGTGCGCAAGGGTAAGATCAGCAGCTCAGCTGTCTGATTAATATGTAAATGTACCCAGCTATGTGTGAGTGCTCTTAATGAAGTAACTCACGCTTCTGCCTCCATATATCAAAGGTGATTGATGGAAAAAGCACTTTAGGTGCCTGCTGGAAAGCATGAAAGTTGGTTTTGTCGACATCTTTCCTTTAGAAAAAAAAATCTGTAGACCTAAGGCTGAGATTTCCTTAGGGAGAAAAAACAACCCAGCCTGGGTTTAATCTAAACTAATCCAAATTGTTGGCCGCGCTCCTGCCGTATCTGTAAATTCTCAGATAGGGATAATCCATCAGGATCTCATACAACAATCCACATGGTATCTTAAATAAACCTTCTCTTTGGCTGTGGCTTGCAGCTGACACCTCCCGTAAGTTACGTGGTGGTGTTTTATGAGGAGGGCTGCAGGCTGAGGCAGGTGCAGTGGGGAGGATGGGAGGCCCAAGCCTCGCGGAGGACATTTTTTCTGCATGGCTTTCCCAACCCATTGCACATTGCACGGCAGTTGCTTGCAGCAGGCCAGCCTTGCATCCTGCTGGGCAGTGCAAGGGCTCTGTGAAGTCCAAACCTAGCAGCAGCGAGGGGTTTAGAGCAAAGAGCCTCCAGGCAGGGGGGGAAATGCTACCGCAAGGATGTCACCTCAATGTGTGCCCTGTTCCTGGCCAAGAAGGTGCTGCTGGAGCGCAGGGCAGCAGGGCTCTCCTGCGGCAGCCCCAGTGACAACATGTCCTGGTGAGGACACCCCAGGGACATCCTGCCAGCAGCACTCTGAGACAGAACACCCTTTCGTCCTGCCCCTAAAAAATGCTGCCTGCATTTCACAATCGCTTTCTGCAAAATAGAGACCATTAGGCTGGAACTAGCTGCAGGGCCAGGGGGAGACTTTGCAGTGGCAGTAAAATTTGGCGAGATGCTGCAAGCTGAGAACTGCATAACATCTGCTCCCCAGGACAGAGCTGTAGAGCTCTCGATTGCTGCAAGATCTCACAAAGATAAAATGCACTATGTTGTGCTGCCATCAAAGGAATTTCAAATGCACTCATCGTGCTGTAGCTCTGCGTGGCTTCCTCCCTGCCGCCGTGGCAGGGGCTGGGGGCTGGAGCTGCTATGCTGCACCCTTGGCTGGGCGGGGCTGGAGCCCTGCTGGTGGTGCTGGGTAACTGAGCACCATCGCTCGCTCAGGTCTCAGTCCTATGACTATCTGTGCTGGTCGTTTTACCTCTGTCCAAAAGCAGCAGCCTAGATGCACGCTCCAGCATTTCAGGTATTTCTGTTTTGTTTTCTTCCAGTTCCTCCGACATGGGAGAGTCAGCTCCTCGTGAGCTGACAAATAATAGTTTATTGTATTCTGGATGACAAATTAGTTTAAGATAACTATTAGGCAGATGTTTAAAACTTTCAATGCAAATCAGTGCAACTAAACATGAAATAACACTTCATAATTCACACAGAGAAATATCTTCTTGTGAGGCTAATGTTTTTGAACAAAGCTCCCCGTGAGGATCACTTACTCCATGCTACAGCAGTGCACGGTGGTTGTGTGCTGTCCTGGGACTGCTTGGGCTGGTTTCTCTCCCTCAAAGCCTGGAGGGTTTTCCTGGTCTTTCCCCTGTGCTTTCCCTGATTTTTCATGCAGTGCTTCCCCAGGCCTTCCTCCTCTCTGTCAGCTTTTCAGCACTTGCCACTGGTGCCATTCATGTTGTGTCCGGAGGGCATCTTGGACCAGGCTGCCCCAGGGGAGACGCTGGTGGTACAGCCACTGTGTGAGCGGGTCCCCGACACTGAGACAAGGGGTCAGGATCCTTCTTCTGCTTCTCTGTAACAGCAGGAGGAGCTGGCAGCTTCAGTGCCTTGATCCAGACCTGCATCCTCCCTCTGCATGGTCCCGTACTGCCTGCTCCCTCCCAGGACAGGTGAGCAGAAAAACCAGCCTGTGCTCCTTTGGGCTGCGTTTCCTGCATGCAGGGCTGCTCTTCAGTTTGGAGAGGAAAAAAGGCGGGGAAAAAAAGTCAAAAATCATTCATCTCCCAGACAAATTGGTTAAAATACAGTGAAGGATACAGCTTGTGCTGGACAGACGGAGGAGGCTGGCCCACCACAACATGCTTTTGTCTGCCCCAGCTGGGAGACACCTGCATGCAGTGCCCCCATCCTGCCCAAGGAGTAGGAAGGCTGGTGAGGTGGGAAGGAAGGCTCATGGGGTCAGGAGGGAACGGCCACAGCTGGGGGGCTCGGGCTGGCCTGGAGGAAAGGCAGGCTGGGCCCCAGCCTCTGTGTCAGAGCTCCTCACTCATTTTCTTCCAGTGGCTATTCAGTGTTTCTGTGCAGACTGAACTTGAAGAATTTCAGAAAAAATGCTGTTATTTAAGGTTATTGTAGCTCTCAGACCTAAAAATATATATATATGCATATAAATATATACATGTATATGTATTCACTTTGCTGTCATGTAACAGGCTATTTGTGTAATAATAATAATTAACCAAATTTAGACTCTCTCTGCCATTGGCATTCAGCCTTTTACAGCCATACCCAGATCTTTTATGGTGTGTTTTGTTTTTTTTTTTTTCATTTTCCAACCTTAACCAATTTTAAAGCCTTTTAATGGCAGCAAACATGCACCTCATGTGCTGTTTTCAAGCTGCAATTTATGTTGTCTCTCAGCAGCATTAATTCCAGCACCCGAGGTGGGAGAAGGGCTTACTGCTGCCAGGCTGATGAGCAGGATGGATCCGCGCTGTTTAATTAGGAGCAGCAGCTGCTCCCCACAGAGCCACTCGCGCAGCGCCGGGAGGCAGCCTGAGTATTTTCCTTTTCCACTCTCTCCATCCCTGGTATTGGGGGTGGGACAAACACTTCTCATTGGTTTCTGGTAGACTCCCGAGGAAGGGGAAAAGAAGACAAGGAAGAAGATGGATGGAGCTCGAAACAGGAGGACGTGGCAGATAATTTGCATATCATTTAGCATTTGTGAGAGCAATCATAAACCACTTACAGGAAGATGACATGCAAGGTCTGCCTTGTCAGCACAGCACTTTTAAAACACTTCTCTCCCTTCCAAAATAAGTTCTCCACAGTTATTTTCCTTTGTAATCTAGGCACATCCAATCTCCTTCCTAGGCTTTATGAACTAGAATTTGGCATAGCTCTGTTTCATCTGTTCTGCTAAAAGACGGATAAATAAATACAGCCTTATGAGGTGGGACTGGAAACTCTGGAGTAACAGGCTGCTGATGAGAAATGAGTCTAAATGGGGATGGAGGCAGCAGTCAGGTGTGGGCTGGATCCAGCTCGCCTGCCTGCAGAGACTGCTGCTGGCAGAAATCCACCTAGCCCTCCTCTTGGACATCTCCATATCCCAAACTCTCCTATATTTGAGAAACCAAGTTTTTCTTTCTTATAGAGAGGAAAAGGATGCAAGCAGAGCTTAGTGCTTTTCAGAATGTATTGGGAAGAAAAGACATTTTTGGCCAATTACCAGCTAAGCACTGCAGAAAAGCCGTTGTTAATGCAGGAAAAGTATTCAATAAATGCAGAAATATGCCATAGACGTGTCGTGTTTGGGGAAATGTGTTTTGGCCATGGTCATACCATGGGATGGAGATTCCCACAGTGACTCCAGGCATATGGCATGGCACAGTGTGGCCACCACTGCCCCCTGTATGGGGCACCAGCACCGGGACTGGTGCAGCTGCTCCCCAAACCAGTCCTGCTGATTGTCAGTGGTGCTTGGGTCATGGCTGGGTGGCGAGGAAAGCACACTGCTGCTGTGCTGGGATCTGGAAATCGGCTGGGGACATCCCAGCTTGACACCACTGCTAGACAAATGTGCGGCAGCGCGTGCCAGGGTATGGCTAATGAAGGATGGAGAGTTATTCCATCACTGTAGAGTTACAGAAAAGAGCTTGATATCTTTTTAATGAGATTGCAAATTAGACTGCTAAAGGTAATAATGTTGTTGTAATTTACAGAGATATTTGGTTCTTCGAAGTTATTGATTAAGGATTTAGAATTATATGAAATTAATACAGTATGGGCTGAGCAGATTTCAAGGTGGCTGGCTTACAATCCTCGCAACACAGCTGCAAACAGGGGAGCAGGAGGGCTTGTTTCCTCCTGGTCCTGAGGGGGCTCAGGCCTTGCTCTTTCATGATTTAACATGTCTGTTGGTGGTTTGGGGGAGAAAATGGAACGTTCACAGATGTCATTAAGCCAGAAGAAAGGTGGAGAACGAGGTAGTAAGTCACCAAGGCTGAGCATCAACGGGTTGCATCTTGGCACAAATAAACAAGGTTTGTTTTTTAATAAGGTCAAACATCAAGTCCCTCATCCTGGAAAGCAGCCGCAGGCTGGTTTGCAGGGCAGGGATTTCTGCCCAGACAAGCAGGGATCAAGGGAACAACTGAGAGATTATGGAGAATTAAAGCTCTTCGTCCAATGTCGTAGCCTAAAGGTATACGAATAATTTTGTCTGGATAAAGAGGGTAATTGCCACGTTAGGAAAGAAACACAGTGAAAACATGACATGTGAACATTCCTGGAACACGTCCACTGCTGGATGTGCTTCAGCCTCGCAGGGGAGGCAGTGCTGGGAGCAGGGGAAATCACAGACACCCAGGGGCTGTGCCCCTCTGTCCCAGCCTTTTCCTCTTCTGTGGTTGCTCTGTGAGAGCCTGCTGCAACTTTCAAGCATCAGAAATATTTTAAAACCATCCCCTTTCCTTGGGGGAAAGGGGGCATCGCAAACAGCCACCACGTTCCCTGTGAGATCAATAACGCCCTGCAGGAAGCTAAATCGTCCTTTATTAATCTGATGAATTAGCCTGATACAGGGAGGAACAGACCAACAGCATGGAAAATAAATGCATGCCCTGCAGCAAAGCTTGTCAGCTACAGAAATGGAAGCATCTTTCCTTTTATCCATAACAAATAATCTTGAAAGTTGGGCTGGGAGACCAGAGTGACTACTGAGGTTTATCAGTGCTACGTGGACAGAGAAACTTGCTTCTCTTCAAAAAGCAATTACACAATCATGCAGAGACAAGCAGTTCCCCACTGTGCTGCTGGATTAGGGAGCTTGAATGTCTTCCTCCTCTTGTTTTAAGAGGGCCTGATTCAGCAAAGTACTTAATACTTGTTTTAGTATCAGAGTCCAAGGGAGCTTGGCTTTAGCCTTGCAGAATCAGGATCCTGGAAAAAGAGGAAATGAAGCGGCACCCCCTTTCCATCTGGGATTGAAGAAAGCACAAGCAAGGAGCAACCAGCAGCAGCTCTGAGCAGGGGGGTGCAGCCTTGGCTTTCTGTGAACATGCTGCACACCAACACAAATTACTGTGTCTCTCTCTGAAAACGGCATGATTGAGCTGTCCCTTGCAACATGTGGACAGCTGTGAGAAAGTCTCTGCCTTGCTTTCAGTTGCATCGATTTAGCCAAATCAGGGCTGGCTATTCTGCAAGCACAGGCTTAGTCTAGAGTTTAGGAAGGTATTTTTGAAGGAAAATATTCAGTTTGCCAATGTGGAGAGACTCTCACTGTGAATCGTGCCCCAGTTTTCTTTTTCTTTTGGGAAGGACAGAAGGCTTCTCCACCCAGCTTATTTTGGCTGCTTCCTCACTTACTGCTTTTAACACCTCACATTGATGTGCTGGCTATAATCTCCGTAGCCCCTAAAAACAGACCAGGTCTGCAGCCAGCATCAGGGCAGGTTTGTGCGGACAAAGGGGAGTTTTGCTCCTGCCACCGTGTCGCCTCTGCGGTGCTCACGTTTGCACACCTATGGTTCCCTGGTAAAATAAGGATCAGCTCTCGTGCCAGAGCCAGGACTGCTGAGATGGCAATTCTTCCATCATTTACTGTTTTCTTAGAAATAAGAATTTCAGATTTTATTTAAAATGACAAAATTTCTCAGTTAAAATTTCAGAAAATACTTCAAAATTTTGATTAGGGTTGGAGGGTGTGTCCAAATTTGGAAATGGTTGGACATGGCAGCCTGGATTGATGGATTTGTATTTAAAACTGCCACCAAGGGTGTGTGTTTGAATGCCTAAAGGTGCCCTGGGAGATTTCCAGGCAGGGAGAAGTGCCTGGATCATGGTGCATTTCCTCAGGAGAGCTAGGGGCTTCATTTGGCCCACTGAGTTTCAGAGCCCGAGTCACGGACTGAAATACCAGGGTCTCTATTTCAGCCTTTCCAACTCGCTTTTAACTTCTGTTTGGTAGAAGATACAAATACACAAATGGTCCCCTACAGTCACTGGGTCTGCAGATGCCCATAGATGTTACTGCATTGGAGGAAGGCACTTTTGCATGTTCAAAACCCAATTCAAATGATTAACCTCCTGCAAGGGTGATGCTTTGTTCATTTCCCAACCCTGTGGGCAAATATGACTTTTTTCAAACCTTTAATCCAAACTGCCTGATAAAATTATGTAAATCTGGTGCGATTAGGGAGGTTTTTAAGCTGTGATGGGGATATCACGGTCCTCTCCCATTCTGTGAAATTGCTTTACAGCCAGGCCATAATAGCAATGACAGACATGCTTGATTGAGATTTGTCTCTCAGTTAATATATGGAGTCATTTGCAGGTGAAAATGAAGAGCTGTGTGTATCTGTTAAACTTGGGGTGCACTGAAAAATTATCCTTTTAATACTGAGCGTGGAGATCCCAAGATGTTGCTATAGGAGTGTACTTCAGGGTTAGAGTCTCTGGAAGATTCTCATTATAACTGTGATTTATTTTTTATTCCCCACCCCCGAAGTAATATTAGAGATTTAGGAGCATTTATTTCAGGTGATAGTGAAAAATGGAAGATTAAGGCAGGGTACTGAGAAGGGGAGTGCATCAGAGATGGGGAAGATGACTCATTTCTCTGATGCACGGGGTGAAAGCTTAACTGAAATGGTGAAGCTGGAGTTTTATTGTCCGATCCTGAAAAATGACATTTCAGCCTCTCAGGGGAATTCTGCCTGGGCTCTGCCATGCCAAGAACCATCTGCATGTGCAAGAGCAGTGAGGCAGGGATGGTGGCCCCCACAACGGGACGGGGAGGAAAGCAGTACGATGCATGTCCTAGAGGAGCTGGATGTTCCCTCACAGGTGGGGATGAGCCAAGAAGTGGTGTGGAAGCACAGGGAAGGGTTGTTGTGCCTCCCTGCCAGGTCCCAGTGCCATGTGTGAGGCCAGATCCATCGCTGCAGTGCTGTCGGGGATTTTCTCCATGCAGGCTGCGTGTGAGGGCTCACAAGGCCTCGGTGCAGCAGGGGGAGCAGCCCTCCTGCCTGCCAGGCCACTCACAGGCAGCGCGGTGCTTACGTGGGCCCCAGCACCGCTCGATATCGATGACGACAACTGGGGGTGATGACTCAAAGCGGAATATCACAACATGAGGCGAGGCTGTGACTCCACCACCAACCTTGCTGCCCCTGCCAGGAGCGCGGATCTTGCCCGTGGGTGCTGGGGATGCCTGGTGGGCAGGCCGTGCCTTGTCACGGGGCGATGAGGGCTCACTGTGGGGCCTGCCCTCTCAGGGCACACCCAGCCTGACTTCGTCTTGAGAAAGAAGAGGAAGAGGAGGCCAAGTAAAAGAAGATGCATCGTGATATATCGACTCATTTTCATGCCCAAAGCCCGTGTCCTCAGGCTCCTCGCTCTCTCTCCTCATACTGTACTCAGTTACGTGCTGAGTGAGACAGTGACTAATGGAAGATCTGATCACTGCTCTGTGAAAATCAATGGTGAGCCCTCCCCGGTGCAGGACCAAGCTTTCATGAGGAAACAGCTGCTTGTGAACTAGCAAAGTGCATGGGAGAAAAAAGAAAAAAAAAAAAGCTTCTTAAAAGTACTTTGCGGTAATCATTTTTTAAATTCAGAGGCTTGTGATCCAATCGAAGTGGAAAACCATAACCTTTGCTGAGGAGCAGGCGGTGGAGGGTGCTCGGTCCCGGGTGAAGGTTTGTGAGGTCTAGTGCTGGCCACGTTCCCCTCATGAAGGGAGAGCGGCGCTCCTGTGAGGGATGGTCTTTGGATGATTGCTGCCTGGGGCTCTTCAGAAAATCACCACATTCTGCATTAAGGGCAGCCTTCCTCATATAGTACATTGCTGCAATTAATTGCCTTGACACATGATTAGTACCTGGGGGCAAGGACAGATCGCTCTGTTGATGGGGCTGGGATGCGTTATTAATTGCATAAACTGGCTTGGCATCAAAGGACACGAAGCAGCGGCTGTGGTGGGTGCTGTGGTATTTGTGACAGCTCACGAGATTTGTGGCTGTGCCGTGCTCCTTTGCCATCCCAGCATTATTAAGATTCCCTCACTTCAACTGTTAAGAAATTACTCTTTAAACCTGCCCCCCAGCATGTCAAGTCGCTATGTTTCTGTGCAGTAGGTCTTTGATCTGTTCTCCTTTGCACAGAGAAGGTATTCAGCAGCAGGCACAGCATGGGGAGCATCTCCCGGGTAAGCAGGTAGCAGAGGAGGGGTTAGGACATGAAACCTGAACTGGCTGACCCGGGCTCGTGCTGACGGGACCTGATGTCCTGCTTTGAGGCTTGGTTCTATTTTCTGCTGAGAAGTCATTCTGAAATGAACTAAGTTTGTGAAGGGTGTTACAGGATTTAGCAGAGGAAAAGTTAAAAATAATAATAATAATAATGCTCATATGGTATCATTTATTCTCTCCGCATTCCATGTAGATGAAACAATTTTATAGCTATTGTTACACTATGCTGGATCCCTTTGTAGTATTAATTACCAGACAATATAATACAATTCAAGCCTCACATCCTTCACTAAAATGAATCCTAAAGTATTTCACTGCTGATTATCACCCGTACATACCAATAAGGCTGCTCTGGAGGGCACTCAGGAGGCAGCCGTAGGCGGGGAGGGACGGCAGCATTACGGGGAGGGATCACAGCACCTGTAGGATCCTGATCTCCTGTGGGTGGGGGCCAAAGAAAAGTCAAAAGAGGCAGGTGGGTATGTGCACTGTAATACAGCGTGAAGATGGGGCCAAATCTTAAAGTTTTTTTCAGACAGCTGTTATTTGTGCTATGGGGCACCTGCAGCATCTCTGCTAACCAGGAGGCAGCCCCATGACCTGCAATTTATTAATGACTTCTCCTTTTGTCTCCAGACTGCACCAGCTCTGTTGGCAGCGGTTGAGGCTTGCACACCTGTCTTGTGTGAGTAGCTTACCCACCCTTTCCTAACCCCGTCTCGCACATCTCAGCTGCTGGTGGTGGGGTCCAGCACTGCCCTTGGCCTCAACACAGTGATGGGAGGCTGGCCTCACCCCTGGCCAAGCGGCACAGCCTGCTAAAATTCCAATTCCTCATTTTGACAGCATCGCCCTCTGCTCTTATTACATTAGCACTAAAGATTGTGCGTACAACTTTTTAGAGTGACACCTAAAGGGAAACATGGGTTATGCTACACACTGTTATTAAGTGCCTGAGGCTCCAGCAATCTTTTTTCCTGTCAGAATTGATTCATTAAGCAGCATATGGAAGTATAGAAGTGGCTTGTATTAGGTTATATTCCCCTTGCTAACTAGATTCTAATTTTTCTTCTTTGTTTTTACTTCCAGTGTTTTGCATTGTCATAATAAAGAACAAATTGTACAGGAGAAAAAACACCAACTGAATTTTAGCTTCTTGGCTCATGCATTTCTAGGGACCTGTGCATTACACTGGACTGACTTCTATATATTTGAAATTTAACAAGAAAAACTTCTGTCTGAAATTTATCTTGAGTTATTCCAAATTTCAAATGGAGAACAAGCACCACAAATTTAAGCACATTAAAGAGGGGCAGGCCAGTGTATTGTGGAAGGTGTACAGATGTCCAGAGACTAGAAAACTTGCATGGAAGATTAGGAAGGAAAAGTAGAAAGATAAGCCAGATATAGAAAGAAAATGGAAGGAAAAAAAGCATCATAGGAAATACTGAACCATTTACTCCCTCCCTGCTCCAGCGAAACCGTGCTGCAAATGTCCAGAGCAGCCCTGCGTTGGTTTAGCTGGTTTAGTTGGTTTATGCTGGGTGTGTTTGGAGGTGTTCACATGTTCTCTTCCACCCAAAGTGCTAAAAGGTTGCAACACCCTGGTTTTCACGGGGCCAAGCTCTGCGTGCTGTCATGTGGATGTGCAGAACTCTGTTTTTTCGGTTGAACATCTCCATGTTTGTGTCAAACCTCATAGCACCAGAATTAAAAACAAACCAATATAAACCACACCACATAAGAACAAGGTGTGCGAGCTGCTGCTGCGGGTGGCCAGGGGCATGCAGTGAGAGGAGTGCACGGGTGGTCACAGCACGTAGCCAGAATGTCATCTGGCCCTGTGGTCTTGGGGTTTTTACATCTCACTGAGTTTCACTCAGCAGAATTTTGTGCAAAATTCACTAGGTTTCTCATTTCTGCTCTCCATTGTACCCTTGGTGACAGTGCAAGGGGAGAAATGACCAAAAACCTCATCCTACCAAGCAGTTCCTTGGGGCCCCACCGCATGAGCTCTATCATGAAAGTCTTTTTTTGTTATTTTGTTTTAAAGCCAGGGCTCGGGGAGCTCTGCATAGTTGGGGTTTGGCTGGTCACTGTGGGCAGGTCATTGCTCCGGCTGCTTGAGGTGCTGCAGGTGTGCCGTGCTGCATGCAGCAAAGGGTGGCCTGCTGGTGGTGATGGTCCCTCTGCTCTCAGGTGCCTGTGTGAGGCCATCTGTGTGCAGGTGGGTGCCTCGGCCTCCCGTGGCAGTGTGGGGGCTCCAGGTTTGGGACTCAGTGGGGAGGGAGGGCAGCAAGGCCGGAGGGAAGGAGCCAGGTGGGGTTCTCCTGCCCACATTGACTACGTGTGGTCTTCCTTCCAGCAGAAGACTTGCTCTACAGCTATCGCAGATGAGTTCTTCCTTCAGCTGAAGCCCCACGTCAGACCATGCGGTGCATCTTGCTGGAGCGGTGAGTGGCTCAGAGGGAAAGGCACGCACAGTGTGTGCCAGAGCCTCGCTAGTGAAAAACAGCAGCCCCAGGGGGGGTCACTGGTGCAGGGCACCCCATGACACTTCATCACCTCCCCCTGCTTTTACTCACATCCTGAATTTTAAACACCCCCAAGTACTAACGACTTCAGGTCTGCTCCTAAAAGAAACCTGAGAAGATTAAAACTGCAATAGCAATGATAGACTCATCTGTAATAAAAGTCAAGAGCCCTGTTAACCAAATACTTCATTTCTTAATTCAATTTAAACCCTGCTATGACAAATTCAGTCTTTTGAAGCGGACAAAAAATATTTTCAACTGATGATGTATATTTTAATTTCATTTTAAAAATATTATGTAAAGATACAGTAATGACAAAGAAAAGACGTGTGTGGGTGCTTGGGGCAAGCCTAGTGCAGGCACATTCTTCAAAGCGAATTTATTACCATTTTCACCTGTTATGTTAATCATCAGTCATGTATTTTATTCTTGTTAATAGTTAATTTGCATATTAATATTTATAGTTGCTCTGGCCCTCAGAAGCGTGCTGGGGCTCTGGAGAGCAGAGGAAGCTGCCCGCACACCCACTGCAGCCACGATGTTCCTGGCTCCATGCGGGCAGGGGTGAGCTCTGTATGCGGGTGGCAAATTCTGCTGACATCAAAACGGGAGAGTCCTGAGGGCTGGCAGAATTCCCTGTGTCAGAATTTCCTGTACCATTGCTGGTGCTCTGGGTGCAGATGACCCCTACTTTATTAACTTGTTGTAGGCATTAATTGGTGAGCAGTTTTCTGGTTAAAATAGAGGTTGAACCTTTGAAGCAAATGTATGGGACGTGACCTTTATATCTCCTAGTCACTGTCAGGATGTGCTGAGTGCTCTGCACCTTGACATTCAATAAAGTAATAAAGAAATGAAATGTACTAATGTAACCTTTACAAAATAGTTAAAATGATAGTTTAATATTTAATCTCCCAATATAGTGTTAAAGTAAGCTCAATAAACCTTGGCAGTAAATTACATTCAGAAGGAACTCAATTTAAATAACATTATGGTTATGATAGTTGGCAAATTATGTCCTAAACTGCTGCTTCAGGGAAAAAAAAAAATCCAACCAGGTTTAGGGTGGGGCTGTTGACTTTATTCAGTTTTTGTATAATAATGGAGTCACTAATCAACATTTGATAGTTGATCTGGAACCTTAGGTCCTTTCTCCCCATATCTCCTGCCTGGACAATCAAGAGGATGTTGTAGACGAACATCTCTTAGCAGCCAGAGCAGATGAATCTTCCGTATTTGAGGCAAAATTTGGGTTTCAATTTGTCTTTACAAAAGATGTGCACACAAAAAGGACCAAAAAACCACTGTATTAGGGGAAGGTGAACAAATGAAACAAATGAATGGGTTCAGCAAGATCATACGTTTGCTTGAGAGTTGAAATAATTTCTTGTTCTTCATGTAAAACAGCACGGGTTACTGGATGGGCATCATGGCTCGGGCTGTAAAATCAGGCTAAGCTTGTACTTGTTGCAAACTGAAAGTGCTGCAGACTCACATGTATAAGTGCATGCTAGGTGCTGGAAATATGGAGTGACAGTGCTATGGGATGATTGAAATCTGTATATGAGCTTTAAGTTCTTTAGAAATGTATATACAAGGCTACATGTTGCATCTCACATGGAGGGATCTTAAACTATTTCACAACACATTTTTTAGAATTGTTTTACCGGAAGTGTGTTTCTTCTGCATTTAGTGGTGATATAGCAGTCTTTATCCATTGGGCTGGATGCAGTTTTGATCTTGGTTTTACCTAACTAGACAAAACGTGCTCATGAAAGTGAGGGACAAGCCCCCAGCATTGACTGGGCTGGTTGCTTCAGTCCATGGATGATATCAGCTTTCTACTCGTTCTCCTGCAAAATTAAACCCTTCTCTGCTTGAGCTAGCCTTTGATTGCTTGTAGTGCTGAGATAGTGTTTGGACAGGGACCATAAAAGTACTCTGATAAACAGGCAGGGGTAGAGAAAACACTCGTGCCTCCGCTCTACTCATCTGGCTGCAGGGTGTCGTGGTGGAAAGGGACGTGTTGTTTGTGGCAGGGAAGTGCCAGGGTTGCTAAACATCAGGAAAAGATGCACTGGTGCCATCATCTCAGGTATTGCCGGAGGACTGGCGTTGTTTCTTACAGCTGTCTGGAGGTTTCTGTTTCTTTGAAGCTGAGGACAGCACAGCGAAGGCGTGGGAGGTAATGTTCAGTGAGGGGAAGAGACAGAGGAAAATCAGGGCTGATGCTGAAAGGGAAAATGGGCTGAAGGGAAGGAAACAGATCTTAACTTTGGGCAATGAAAAGTGGATGCACATTGCATACTGGTGGGTGCCATTTTCCAGAGAAATGGTGCTCGCTACGAGCAGTTGATCTGGATTGCACTACTAAAGGTTCGTTGTGTTGTTCCTGATGCTGCGCTAGGCTTAGGTAGTTTTGTATTTTCTATGGAAAGAAATAGCCTGCTGAATGAGTTTTACTGTATAATTTTCACTGAATGTAATTTAAAAAGGTTTCAGTATAACAGCTTTTTATGCCTTAAAGCGAACTGAGAACCAAGACGTCAACAATTAGTGGTCTAGTTTCATGTTATTAGATATCCACCCATCAAGGCAGCAGCGGTTATACTGCACTAACAGAGCACCAACTGTATAGAACAAAGCAAAGATAATACCTTTTTTATGGTGGTACCATAAATGCTTTGTCTCTGCATACCTTTACCATTGGAAGTGAAGAATGACATTTAAACACGTGTGAAGAGAGCATAATCTTACCTCCACAAGAGTTAATTTCACCTCCTCGTGACTGAATAGGAAGATGGAGACTTTTGTCAAGCATCTGTACTTTCTTCTTGATTAAGGCAGATTACAGACGCTTAATTGGAAGGGGTTTCACACCTATGGTGATACTGTTATTACTGTAAAATTAGCCAAGTGTAAGGCATGCCTGCATTCCTACAGAAGTAAGACAAACTTGCTCTTTCAAGGGGGCACAACTAATAAGAAAGGGGTGGGCTAAAAATGTGATTTACCAGGAAACTCTCTGGCCCCAAATTCCTAGAGGTTCACTGGTTTGTAATCCAGACACGGCTCAATCAAGGGACAAGTACAAATCTTGATTTTCTTTTCTTTTCCATGGGCTTGCCCCTTTTTCTGTTAAGTGAAACATGCTGAGTGGTATCTAGAGTTATCTAATTTCTGTTACTTTTATTTGCTTTTCCTTTTTTCACTCAGTAATTTTTCAGCTTTTCAGTTAAAGTATATACATGCTATCACAGAGTAAAGAAGTTAGTTTGACATCTCTGTAATTTTAGTAAAAAATGGCGACAATTTGAAAAATGCATTAAAAAAATATGATGACCTAAAATCTGCCAGGAACATCCCAGTGTTTTTTAGAACTGCTGGGTGAAAATATTGCAGCAAGAATGGTGAAGAATGAGTTTCAGCAAAAGAAAAGGCAAATATTTAATGAAATATTTATGCAAAAATAAACTACATGAAGATAAAATCAGAATATATTTTGCTTAAAAATTTGCTCTAAAACACCTTGGTGGGGGAAAAAAAATCTTATTTGATGAAGAGCTCTCTAGGGTTGGAAAAAAATAATAAAAAAAAAAAAACGGGAGTTTTCTGCTGGTTTTAGCTGTCAGATAAGAGCAGGAAATTGAAGTCAAACACCTACATTTAGCAGCAAAAGAACAATGTGCTGAGTCCATCTGTAAAGGACCACCTGACACGGTCTGAGCGACAAAGGACTGGCACCCTGTCCTCACCATGTGCCAGCATAGGTTCTGGCTGCCCTGCTGCTGCTGCGTTGCTCCTCCCGGTGGGCCGGGGTCTCTCTGGTGGGCTGAGGTCTCTTCAGCAGGCAGGTGACTGCAGCCTGATGCCTGAAAATATTCCAGAACACATTCCTCTGTAAGCAAGGCCCTAAGGTGTTTTTTCAGACAGCCCTAAGTGTGCTTATGAATAGTTCGTAGTAAAAGCTTCCATGGAGAAAAAGCAATTAAATCTTACTGGCCCGGTGTTTACATTTTTTGGACTACAGGTTGGAAAGCCTGAGTGCAAATCATTCAGACACAGCTAACATCCTTGCAATAAGGGAATTTTTGATAAGCACTGGGCAAAAAAAAACATTTTTTTTCCTGTACTGCCAGAAGTGAGGGGATTCAATTGTGTTTTAGAGGGCAGTTCCCTTGGAAAAAGGCATGAGGTCCCAGGGAGCAGGGAGTCCGACCTCATCCAAGTGAGGAGCTCAGGATGAGGCTGATGCCCCCAAACACCATCAGGGTGCGTGGCCACCATCCCCACGGGAGTCATGATGACTACACACAAGTGAAACAGGACTCAGGTGTAAGGTACTTCATACCTTGCTTTTAGGAGCCGGTCCCACAGGGACAGTGGCCTTGCAGGTGCTCTTTACCTCAGTGGGAACTTGGTACCTATGTCAGGTAGGCCTGCTAGCAACTTCTCATGGGTGTTATGCCAAGTCAGGCAGCAGGTTTCATCTCCAGGTTCCACTTCTGCTTTGACACTAAGGAGGATGACACCTTTGGTGCCTTGAGCCTTTTCCTACTCCTCCTGGCCATTGCCACTCCAGCTTGGGTGTGAGCTGTGGGCCACGAGACCCGTAAGAGAGGCAAAGGCTTTCCTTTCAGACTCTGCATCTTGGTGCCAGAGGCATTTTTATTTATCTTAAAATAGAGTAGCAACCCACCACACGCAATCTTCTGCATCTTGTCCTGCTTGTTTACCTCAGCCCTGGCATGGGGGGGGTTCAGCCATGCTTTTCGGCCACAGCTTCCCAACCAACGAGGCTGCCAAAGCATGCCAGTCAAGGGGGAGCAGCTTTCTGCGTGTGTGTCTTTCTACACTTGTGTGACAGTGCTGGCTCTCATCTGGTACTGATCGAACGCAGTGACCTGGATGTATGTGCCTCCTCTGCATCATCTGGCCTCCATCCTGTTAGTGTCCAGCCTTTGGAAAACCCACTTGTGCCTTAGAGAAAGGCCTTAAAGAAAGGCCTTAAATGCACAGAGCCATGATAGGAGGAGGAAGAGCCTCTCTTGGCTTGGCCAGCTCAATTCCATTTGCTCTTTTCTCTCGCTGTATTTGATTTAGCCTGCAATCAATAGAGAAATGAAAAGGACGTGGGTTTAGTCCACCCACAGACTTTCACTGTGCCTCTTGGAGCCGCTGGCTCTGCAGGGCTCTGCTAACCTTCGCCACAGCATGCAGCATGGGACGGGGCTAACCAGCAGGCAAATGCTGGGTAGTCCTTGCCTAAAGATCGCTGTTCTCCAAAAACACTCGCTTCCTGTTATCTGCCGAGAAAAGTTTCACCTGCACAAGCTCTCACTACGAGCAGGACAGTTCTGTTGGTTTCAGTCAGAATGGGATTAGCCCTACAAATCATTTCACTAACAGTGTGGCTTGTGATATGATGATGCAACCTGGCAGTGAGTCCAAGACAGGTTTTCTTTCCTGGGCTGAAGTAAAGTAACTCTACTGCAGTCCTTCATTGGTGTGAAAAGATACAGATTAATGAGGGAGTTTTTCAGTATCTGTTAGAAAAAAGAAATTTTATACATGCAGGTATTTTAAAATACATAAGCACCATGTATGTGTGTATATACTCATGCCATCAGTTCTGTTTTTTTAAAAGTAATTTTTTTTTTTAGGACAGAAATGTTGTTGTTAATTGTTCTTGTTGCTGCAGTCAGTGATGTAGGCCAGAAAAGCAATCTGTGCCCAAAATACTAAGGTAAAACTTTCAAAGAGTAGTTAGTATAACCAGAATTTGTTTTTTTTTTTTTTTTTTCTTTTCGTTGAGATTGTGTCTGCTTTGCTGTCAGCCTGGCTCGTACCATAAGCATGCAGTGAGATGCACGGCTCGTGTGCTCTATGCAAAGTGCTTGGAGTGGACGTGTGCATGTGTTTTTCTGTACTGAGAGCAATACAACATCACTGCTATGGATTCTGAATGATTTATGAAATGAAAAATCTCTCAGTGCAAGGGGGAACAAATGCAGGGTTGAACTGGACTATTTGCTTTAACATTTAGTTTAAAACTGGTTAATAAAGCACCTAGAACCAAAAAATTTAAGAGAAAAATATCTATTTGTATATTTTCCCTTTGTGCTGTTATAAGTGGACTTATCACTTGAATTTCGAAATACTATACACTCCAGCTAGAAACAGGAATGTGCACACAGCAGTTTTATTTTGCCATGAGCAATGTTTGGTTTCAGGTGAAACAGTTTGCAAGTCACCAAAATTGGTACTAGCGTATGAGGAGGTGAGCACAGTCGTAAAAGAAATGTGGATTATACAATAAACCGGCCCCACTGGGATCAAAGGCTATGTCCTGAATTCTGTATTTATGAAACTTCAGCACGGTGTCATTTCCCTCACCCTGTGCGTGGGGAGTGGTGCACTGGAAAGCAGAGGCTTCATTATAGACCAGAGGTTTATCCAAGGAGAGCAATTCAGTGTGTGCCTGCAGCTCCCATGTTCCTCGTTGGCATCACGAGAAGCGGCTGGGCACTGCTGAAACAGATACCAGACAAAATAAAAATACACAGACAAGATGGGCAGAAGACTCTTTACCCTGTGACTTTTAAGAGTTCAGCAAAGCCTATCAAAAAAAAAAAAAAAGTGAATATTTGGGAAGTGACGTGACTCCAGAGAATAAACACTTACAGAGGGGAAAGAATTATGGGTACCAAAGGGCTTTTTAACTTAACTCTGAAAAGTATAATGAGAACCAGCGGATAGAATCTGGAGCCAGACAAATTCAAATTGGAAACATGACCTACATTTTTAATAGTGAGTGTGATTAACCATTGGAACAAAGTACCCACAAAGTAGTGGATTTGCTCCTCCTGATGGCTTCAAATCAAGACTAGATGCCTTTTTGGGAGATAAGCTTTAGTCAAAAATAGTTATGCTTTAGTCAAACACATGTTAGGGGGCTCAGTATAGAAGTAATTGGAGAAATGTAATGGCCTGTGATATCCAGGAGGTCAGGCCAGATGGTATAATGATCCCTTCTGGTCTCAAACTCAGTGAATCTCAGAATGAATATAAATGCTATCATCTGGATGTGCATTTGAAATAATTGCAGGGAGAGATTAGACACGCAATTGCATATGGTTTGGAATTGATAAACTTTCCTCCCCTCCAGAACAAAAGCCCTTATTTATGCCTAATTACATGGTGCTGTTGTAATTCAGATAAATATCCATTAGGAACTAGGGTAGGATGTCAGCAAATCAATTTTAACTACTGTGCATGTGTGTCATGTGGAAATTTAGTTTTTAAAGCTTATATTCAACTCCAGACTTGCTCGCATAGGAATATATCCAGGAAGAGCTCCAGAGTGGACATTTAGTCCACCCAGAGAGTGTCATTATGTGATTTAGCCCTGTCGACTTTGAAGTTGGTTCAGCTAAATCATAAAGACGTGGAGGTCCTGGTCCCCAAAGCAGCTGGGTGCCTCATCCTCATGACTACCCGTGCATTGCCGAATTTTACGGGAAAGGGTTGTTGATAGAGTAATAGCGGAAAATAAAAAAGTGCAAGCTTCTATGAGTAGTGCTGTTCATGCTGACATTATCGTAAATGGCATCTCTGCTTGGGTAAGGCACATGCACCTGCAAAATAGCCAGCTGTTTCACTGCTTCTGGAGAAAGAAGTACAAAATAGTGACTGGTAAGAGAAACCGCATTAAAACACAGATAACTTTTAATATGAATTTCATCATGTTATGTAGCTTTCAATTTTAGTGTTATCTTGCTCAAAAAACATTCAGAACAACTTCACAGGTAAGCTGTGAGGCCATGCAGAGGAAATAGCATTGTTAAAGTTCACTGAAATGTCATCATTTATGGTATGTGTGTGTTTACCTGTGCTCAGAGGACAAAAATTGATGAGTATAAAGAATTTCATTCATAAAGGTCCATAATCTTTCGGATTCTCAGTCTCCCCCATAACCAACTCCCACCAACAGCACCAAACATGCACTTCCCAAGTGATGAGAAAAATCATTTTTTCAAATTCTGAGCCCTGTACAGAACTCTACACAGCACCTAATGTTCCACTGCAGGAATTAATATTGCCAGGTGAGGAATACTCCCCTGGGCTATCTATTTATTTTGAAGGGGTCAAAAGCCTGGATCTGCAACCTCCCTCACACTTACCCAAACATTTGGGTAGTTCTGTGACAATTCAGTTTTATAGGCTGGCCTTCCTCTAAAGTGAGTGAGATGTGTCCAATTTATGCATCCTGGAGTATAAAGCTTGGAACCTGCACCTGAATCCAAACTTTATTTATTATAACTCTCTAACTTTTTTGTTTGTTTGTTTGTATGTTTTTGTTTTGTTTTTTGTCCTCCAAGCAACACATATAGAATATCACAAGTAACATGAAGGCTGCAGAAATGTATGCTAATGTGTAAACCTTAAGTCAAACTTTCCTTGGATTCTCCTTCTGTATCGATGCTCAGAGACCTGCAACACATTAGTTAACTGTAGCCTGCTTTTTTCAATCTCTCTTATTTCAGCTCAAAAAGGTAACATGATAATGGTGACTCTGCAGGTACTCTGTAGTATAACCTATGTTTTACTGAATCTCAGTATTACTTTCTTATTTGAATAGCAAGACTGCCTGCAAGTGCTATTCTATACAGTCGTTCTGAATATTTTGTTAGATTACACTAAAAATGAAAGTGACACGAAATAATGAAAATCATATTTAAAGTTAGATGTGTTTTAATGTGGCTTTTTGCCAGTTAATTCTTTTTAAAAAAACATTGCAATAGCTAGTGATTCTGCAGGTGCTTTTTCAGTACTTCTACAGAGATGGCATTTATGATAATACTGCTGTATCAGCAAAACTACCAATATAGATATTTTACTTTTTAATCTTGATTTAAAGGTCTTTATACAAGGCTTTCCTATGACAGTACTGCAGCAGCATTAATTTTGTAAAGGTCCTGAAGGTCATTCTTATTTTCAGGCAATTAACAACATCCAAGAATTTTAATGATGCTTTGCATTAGTGTTATTATATCCAGAACTGTTACAAAATTCAACAATCTATGAAAATGTCACTGCTAGGTATAAAAGAAGCAGCTCATCTGAAAATGAAAACCAGCTCCAGTCTTTGCAGGTGTTCAACAAACTTGAAGTGATTTAATTTTGTCTTCTCTACCTCCACTTCTCAGGCACTTCTACAAGTTCCAGCACCTGAAATACCATCATATTTGATTTTTCTAGACAAAAGAAGTGGTTAGATCTAATTATTTAAACTTAAGTACAGCATTTGGTACTGTGCCATACGGAAAATTATTAGCTAAAATAGGAGATGAGTACAAAAATTGAAAAGTGGATAACAAAGTGAGTAGTAGGAGGAGAAGATCAGTTCTGAGGGAAGTAGTGAGTTTCCCAATCATCAGTCTTGGGACTGATACTATTTAACATTTTTTTATTAATGATGATGGCATAAAAAATAAGTGTGTGCTACTGGAATTTACTGATGGCATAAGGAAGGGAGGTACTGTCACTGCAGAGACAAATAAATCTCTCATTTAGGAAGAACTGAGTGACCTTGAGGACTGGGATAAGATAAATTGGATGAGATTCAGAAGGATTGAGTGCAGGATCATGCAGCTGGATCTTATTAACCAGGTTTCTACTACACCTGGGTGCTCAGGGGAAAGAAATGACTAAGGTGGGGAAAGACACAGACCACACAAAGCAAAGGATTTTCCCTGGGGTAATGAAATGCACCAGTAACACTGTATTAAGCACAGGTTAGATTGCAGCCTGGATAGTGTACACTGTTCGCAAATGATTCACTTCACACCTGGGAAGCTACCAGAAAAGACGATTAGAGTGCCCACAGGAAGGGAGAGCCTTAAGTGTGAGAGGAGGTTGGCAAAATGAAGTCTGATGGAGGCCACTCTAAATACTGCATAGGCATAAGCTCCAGGCAGAGAAAACATCTATTTAAACTAAAGGACAACATTGGCACAAGAACAAATGAGTATAAATTGGTCATGAATAAATTTAGGATGGAAATTGGAAGCAGGTTTCCAAACAACAGAATAGTGATGTTCTGCAATTGCTTTCCAATGAGAACAGTGGGAAAAACAACAACAAAAAACCCTGAACTACTTTTAAGACAGAGTATAATGAATTTCTGAAAGGGATTATATGATGTGTTTGGCTAAGATAGCAGGGAACTGGACTTGATGGCCCTAGAGGTCTGTTGCAGTCCTGTCTTTCTAAGCCTGTTTTTCATGGCCAAGTAATTCAGAGCACTGTTAAGTGCTTCCTTTCCTTCATGTATTTTTTAGATAATTTTTCACAGTATGCTGCAAGCACTGCTGGACTTATTTAGTCAAGGACCAAAACTCTGTTGTCCAGCATATGCTGAATACTCTACAAACCAAGCAAGAAAAGGGAGTGTCCAGCATCCTACAGGGCCAGGCCTGGGGTGCTTAAAGAAATCATCAGTACCTTGTCCCAGAATCCAGCATTTCATTACATCTTAAAGCTGCATATCCCCGTAGACAATATAGCTATAAATGGATTTGTACAGAAACCCTGGCTTCAGGGTTTGGCCCGTGGACTTCTGTGGGTTCCTTACCCACAAAAGCAAAGTTGGGTGTTTACAGCTCTTTATTTTCAGTAATAGCTTCATCAAGCAGCTGGGAGGATGTAAGCTGGCCTGGTAGTACAGTGACTCCCTTATTAAGAGAGTTTCTCGTAGTCAAAAGTTTTATGATTTTCTACATATGCTTCAGTTGAAATCTCATGAGTGGGAAAATGAGACCTGCAGCACTGGGTGACTCTGGCTGTTTTTCCTTTCCAGCTAACTACACACAAACTTTTTATGAAATCAGCAATTAATAACAAAAATAGGTTAAGAAATTGAAAAGTTATATGAAATCCCCAAGAGTACAGGTAACTTAGAAAATGAGAAAAAATAGGCAGTAGATTCACAAGGGAACAAGTTCTTTGCTTACACCTTGTCACTATCCACGTTAATCACATTTGCAGTAGGCAGCAGCTCTACTTTGTTGTGCAAATACTTTAACAACAGATTTTAAAAAATGAGCAGGATAGCTGAATCCCTAGGTTCACATCAATGGGGTAATGAGCACTTGTGTTACCAGCCCAAAGAGCCATAAACATGGCAGTGGAAGTTTTCAGTCCCTCTTAAGCTGGGTTTTTCCAAAGCTGTCTCAGTCCTTTGGTATCAGGCAGGGAGGCTCACTGGGGTGTCCCTGCAGGGGACACGGTGACACTGGAGCTTGGCTGTAGGTGACTGGGGTGCAGCACCCACCCACAAGCTGCCCAGTGACACAATGGCTGCAAATGCCCATCCCTCGGGGGGGGAAAGCTAAAAGTAATTTGAAAAAGGTATTTTTAAGGGAAAACAGTATCAAAGGTCAGAAATGAAAGACATGAACTTCGAAATGGTCAAAGAGAAAATATTTAGATTGATTCAAACTTAAAAGGAGCAACCCTTATTTTATTCTTTAACTATTGTTTCTTGTTCCTGAAGTGTGTGCGGCTACAGAGAGTTTTTTTTTTACCTATCCTAAACTTCAACCAGTACACACTGTTTGGTGAACACCTCAGTAAGATGATCTTATTTTACCCGGTCCCGTCAGCAAGCTCAATTCAGAATGAATCAGTCACAAGCAGCAATCACTAAATCATTGTATTTTTAGTTTGGTCATCCTCATATGCCCAGCTGTGAGGACATGGCCAAACCAGGGATGAATTCAGCCCTAAGTATGTGGCAGCCTGGTGGGGCTGGCCTGGTGCAGGGGCAGGGCCACCTCAGCACTGCTCAGCTCCAGCAACACACTCAGTTGGGTGGAAATTGCTTTGGAATAAAAACTCACGTTTTCAGCCTGTTTGCAAACAGACCTGTGTGCAAGCCCAAGAGTACAGGGGCTCTCAGGTGACAAGCACGCTGAGGAATATATGTGTGACCACAGCAACTGAGATAAATAGCTTTTGCTCAGAGGTGTCTGGATTTCGGCTGCCTGCATGTGCAGGTGACAGCAGTGCCGATGGCATCAGGAAGGATGTGTGGGGCCTCCCTGCCCACGCTCAGGCTGCCTGCCTCCGAGCAAAACCAATGAGCATTAGCAGTGGTTAAACACCACCAAAGCCTACGAAAATAACTCTTCATTAGGTAAATCAGTCAGGGTCAGCCTTTCTGGACACCAGGCCGGCCGCTGTGGAGCAGCGTACCTGAGGACTGAGGTGAGTGGCCTGGTGGGGCTGTGAGGCCAGCTTGCCGTCTTTGGTTTCTTACCCCTGTGGATTTCACAAATAAGAGGTTAAAAAACACATCCCTGGTTTGCAGAGGGCCTTCAGGGTCCTGCCTCACTCCTCTTTGCCCCTGCTTTTGTTCATGCTGGTCACTGCATCCCATCTTGGCTGAGCAGGGAGCCGCCTGGGGAGAGCAGGCCTTGAGATGGTCCCTCAGCATGTGGGCTGCGATGCTGCAAGGATGTCACAGCCTGTGAAACAGCAAAATAAAATAGGGGCAAAGGAAAGAAAAAAAAAAAGCCATACAACAACACGCCGACAGAAAGCAAAGACAATGTGTTCGTTCCTCACTCTTCCCTCAGAGCTATCTCGCCCTGTGCAGAGGCTGCAGAAGTGTGAACACATCCTGTTTACATCTGCCGCCCGGCTGGCGCGACGGAGGGGAGCGTGCGGCGGAGGAGCCAGCTGAGGTGCAGGGAGAGCCGGCCCTGCCATGGAGGCACTGCCCATCTACCACGGGAGCATCAGCCGTGAGGCCGGGGAGAAGCTGCTTCTGGCGGCGGGCACTGACGGCAGCTACCTGCTGCGGGACAGTGAGAGCATCCCGGGGGTCTACTGCCTCTGCGTGCTGTGAGTGCGGGTGGACGGGCAGCGGTAGGGGTGCTGGGGACACTGCGGATCCCAACCTGGGCATCCTTGGCATGGCGTGGTCCCGTGTAGTGAGTCAGAACAGTGTCTGAACATGGAAGGGCGGGTGAGGTGCCATGAACGGCTGAGCAGCTCGCCTTTGTGCCTGCTACCTTCTGCTCCTCCAGTGCGCTCATGGGTGCACCCACAGCATCGCCAGCATCACCACTTATCGGGGAGGGCAGCGCAAAGCATTTTGTCACACAGAGTGTGCCTTTGCTTTGGGATCCTCTTGGTCAGGTTGGGTGTCCCGTGAGCCATTGGGCTTGGAGTGAACTACCTTTAAAGTACGCAAAATACGAAGTGGTAATGTTTCATCATATAGGGTGAAAGGTAAAATATTTAATGGGATAGTCTGTCAGAGTGGGGATAGAGAGGTTTGCTCAAGAGAACTGGGGTCTGTAAAGTCATAGAACCTCATTTTAATGAGGCATTTTAATTACCCTACTTTTGGCATAGGCAGAGGAATGAGAAGTCCTGAGAGAGACCACTGTAAAACAAAGTACCATAGCACCAACAGAACAAAGATGTGTCTGCCAGGGCTGCGCGGACTGATGAGTGTCGCGTTAGTAGGAGAAGAAAAGCAAGAGAAAACTGTGTTAAGGCCAGAAAGAAAATAGCTAATGGCGAGCAAAGAGAGAGGGCGCTTTGGTACTTCGAGAAAAAAAAAAAAGGCAGAGGAAGAGTCCTAAGTCAGGTTTTCCCCAAAGGTCTTGAATACATTTCCAACAATATGCAATTAAGCCCTGGGTGAGCATTATTATTCCCCTGTTGTAGAGCAGTAAATGGAGAGATGCAAGAAGGTAATAGGCAATCCAAAAATACACCACCTTCTTTTAGTGAAAAGTCTTCACGGCAGAAGATGTATTCTTTCTTCTCTCATGAAATCAGGTGAACCAAGAGAGGTGCCTCTGCTAACAAATACCTCAGCCCTTAACAGCTAGCTGAAAAATGGGACATAAGAAGCATCTTGAGTTAAATGAAAATGCAATAGACATAGCAACAGGTAAGGAGTGCTATGATTCCAGTGATGGCAATAGGCAATAAAAGCAGAATCTGTTTTAAATAACCATCAGAGGAAATGGTGATATATCTCCTTTAACACTCAGAAGTCAGTCAGCGCAGGTAAAACACCAAGGCATTAGTGAAAGGGTCAGGCAGAATGTTACAATGCTGCATAAAATAGAGAATCCTAAAATTAAATCCACCATTAGTCTAAATCAGGCTGTAAGTATATAACAAGGTTTTTCATTTGTGTGCAACAGTTAGGATTTTTTGCCATGTTAATGGTAATTTATATCTTTAGGAAGAAATTTCATGAATGAAATAATATATATATATATAATGAAAATAGGAAGAACAGAAAGGATTGCTAACTACAGCAAGCTTTGGAGAAAAAGAAAAAAGACCAACCTAACTGTTTCTGGAAATTATGGACCACTCATGTCTTCATGTTATGTCACATTCAAACATATATATGCTAAGCAAAGGGGAAAAGCAAAAAATATTACTGATGAATGCTATGCAGGTTTCTTCTGGAATGTAAAGCTTTTTAATTTTTTTTATATAAGCCACAACATATGAGGGAAATTGTCAATATCATCTTGGACAAATCCAGATTAAAAAAGAATAAATGAAAAATATTACAATGAATATGGTCCAATATAGACAGTAAGGTGGCTGAAAAATGGTAGAGTTAAGCCTTGGCTTGAACGCTTCCTAGTGTTTCAGTTTAGAGTATTATGTAAGAAATAGCGGATACAGTAAGCAACGTATCACACAATAACTTTGAAGACAGGTATCATAAAAATATCAGGAAATGGTCTCACACTGGAGATAGCAATGACATCTTAGAGAAATGTGTGCCATATACTACAGAAGTGCTTTAACAGGCAAATTTACTAAAGCAAAGCACTTTGGTAGAGAGTCTGGAGGAGCAAGTACGGAAGGCATTAGAGATGTAGATACGTATTCAGTGGAGGATGCTAAGCCTGGTGTTGGCAATGGACCAAATCCTCCAAATTCAAGTCTGAACAGCATGCACAGAGATGAAACAGGTGACGAGCACATATGTGCATGAGAGCTTTGGTAAAAACCAAGAAGGAAACGAGCAGCTGCTGTATTCGCTCTTTATTAAAAAGAAAAGAAAACAGAAGAAAGCGTAAGTACCTCTCTGCTTTTTCATACTTCCTAATAGATAACAGAAATTACAAGGAATAACAAAATTGTTCAGCAATTTACATTTCTGTTCAGAATCTATGCTGATGATCACTCTAGAAATACCTAGGTATATCAAGTCTTGGCAAAATGTGTTTACTGGAAGTACTGAAGCAATTTTTGAAACCTGAGAAACAAACCTGGTGAACCACTAGATGTATTGCAAAAAGTATCACAGCTAAACAAAAAAAATATCTTCCCAGTGAAAATTTCTAACAGCAGTGAAAATGTTTCATACTGACGGTGATGTTTCTATTGTTCGTAGAACAGAAAAAGAGAAAACTGTTCCCACTTTCCAAAACCAAAATGCTTTCAGTCTGTCTTCTTTCACCTCTCCCTGCACTTCCCTGGAGAAGTAAGACAAAACAAATCTAAGAAGCCCCAGCTCCCCAGACCCCAACCATCTTAGGGATTTTATTTTATTTTATTTTATTTTATTTTATTTTATTTTACTTATTTATTTTTTATTTTATTTATTATTTGATTTTTACCATGGGGAAGGGAGAAGGGACTTGAGAAAACTGAAATCACAGTTCCAATAATGAGAAAAGAAATTTTGGATGACAATACTTGATCAGCTTGAACGACACAGGTGGTTGCCCTGCATGTCCAGCTCCAGGTACAGCATTTAGAAAGTCCTGTGATTGCCTCTACATTGCTGTGGCTCAAGCAATGCCTCCCCTTTCCGAAAGATGGTGTAAGTTTGTGATGCCAGCCCCCACTGGGCACTCCCAGAAAGCCCTAATGTATTTTGGAGTCTTTGAGCCTCCTAACACATGTAATAAGGGCAGCGGTGTTCACAGTCAGGTTCACTCGCCTTTTGCTTTTTCAATTAAAAAGTGGAGCCCTGACCTTTAAAAGGGAGAAGAGTCAAAGACTTCAGGAATGCCTTGCGACTGACACTGATTTTACAGGGCAAGCATAAAAGGGACAGGTGGTAGCATAAAACCTGACCTATAGAGATGGGTAACTGCAGCAGCCAGGCCCCTGTTGTCAGCGCATTTATCTAGAAAACTCTGCTTTCTCTCTTCTTTGTTTCTCCTGAAGTATTCTTTATCTTCCTTGAGTGCTGCTTTCTGCTGCCCCAAGTCACGGTGTGCCTGATAGTCTTCAAAGAGAGAACAGTTTTTGGTGTGGCTGTGGCAAAACACAAAGAACCCACTTTCAGAAATATTTTAAGACCACAGTTAAACTATGCATGGAAGAACAGAAGGGTTTTGATTTGGACTAGGGTCCCCTGGGGCTCTTGCAAACAAAAATGCTGCCTGCAGCCTTTGGCAATGCTTTTTTGGCAAGACGCTTCCAAGATCTTTGTGGTATGGATACCATTATTAAATTGATAATACATACTTTAAGGATGTCATTCATTAGTGTTTGAAAGTGTCAACAGAGGAGCAGGATCATTTCCTGAAATTTGTTTAGAGTTGAATAGAAAGAAGATTTTTGCTGTTCCTGACAACAGGGATAGAAGAAATGTGTATTCTTTAAAAAAACAATGTACACATTTTACCTGTAAACATGCTATATTCAGCACTCTGAGGTTTTAATAACAGCATACAATTGTTACGGGAAGCTTTCTTTACTGGTACAGTTTCCTTGTTGCTCAATATCCCCCTTGATGTTTTCAGCACCCTCAGAAATCCCCTGTGCATGTTGCTCCTAATGAAGTCAATGGGGGACACAGGACACGATAACAGGGGCTAGGTTGGGAAGCAGCCTCTTAAGCTGTGCCTGAAAAATGCATGAATAAAATGCCTGAGAGTGCCAAAAGCGCCACTTTCCTTTACAGATATATGAGAGCACATGCAGAAACAAGCAGCTCATGCCTGAATTGGCAAAGATAAAGCAGTTGTAGTTTGGGTCTTAAGATTCATATACTTGAGCACGCTTAGCATGTTAGTAGTTGTTTCAGACCCTTAAATATTTCTCAGTGAACGTTCAGCTAAACATGACATACTTGTCAAACTGTATGTTCAGATCGTTTGTTTGAAATCAGCCATTCATGTGCTGTGCTGCATTCAATTTGCAGGGAATAATCAAAAGCTGGAATTGAAAACTGTTTAGAGCTCTTGAAGCAACGGTAATGGCAGTGGGGATAGGCTGCAGTCCCATCAGACTTTTACATAAGCTATTTTTTCTGTCACCATAACCACAGTGCACAAGTTCAGGCAACGTGCTGAAACTTTCTGATGCGGCAGATGTATCAGGTGTACAGCACGAAGGTGTGATACAGGATCACGAGTCAGCTTCGGCTTAGCATTTCTTTTGTTTCCCATGTAATATGTTTGATAGAAATGGCAGAATAATTGCATTTATTATAACACTGCACATAATAATCATCATCATTTAAAATGTAATTTGGAACAAAAGCTTCTATCCAAGGAGGAGCCTCTCAATTCAAGGTTGCTGGTGTAAATACCATGCACTATTTTCAGCTTTGAAAAAAAATCTTTTACAGCACAGTGGAGGTATTTCAGCTCCCTGCTCATCAGAGTGAGCATCATCTTTGCTGAGAAAAACCTGTCTAATGGCCTTCAGGTATTCCACTGATTTTCCTGGAAAGATTTTAGAAAGGTAGACAGCCTGAAGGGTGGGTAGTCACTATGCTAACCAATCAGTAAATGACAGAGTGAGTTAAATTGTTAGACGACAA
This sequence comes from Cygnus olor, assembly GCF_009769625.2. Classification (NCBI taxonomy): domain Eukaryota; kingdom Metazoa; phylum Chordata; class Aves; order Anseriformes; family Anatidae; genus Cygnus; species Cygnus olor. The sequence goes on along the minus strand of NC_049181.1, from coordinate 20,413,351 downwards.
AACCTAGATTAGCTCTACCTTGATTTTCCAGGCCTGAGTTTTGAAGATTTAGTTCAAGCAGTGATTTCAGGTCCAGGGATTTTATGGTCAGAACTGTGCCTACCTTGCTCGGAGAGAAACAGGAAATCTAATAATGAGCTACACTGAATCACTCCCAAGCAAACCCAGAAATGTTTTGTAGAAATATGAAACCGTCATTTGCAGTGCTATCGACAGTGTTTTATCTATTGCAGTTCTTGTGAGTTTGGTCTAAAATGAAAGAATTTTCACCAGATAACCTTTTATCATAATTTTTTTTTTTTTTGCCTTGTGAGGTACTGTTCTGGAGGACATAATTATTCACGAAGCTTAGCTACTGGCTCACCATAAAATAAGCTCCTTCCTTTTACTGTCTCAGATTTGAATCAATTCTTATTTTATTTCCAAATTTCAAGAAGCTCCTGTTTGAGGCATTGCTTTTGGCTGGACCACCTTCTACCAGAGCATCATACCTGCTCAGCAAGGCTGCACACTCTCCCAGTAGGTAAATCAGCAGCTCTTCTGCCGATTGTCAGGAGTGCTCGAAAGGTGAGGATGCAGACAATCTTCCACAGGAAACTGCGTATACATAAACTCGCAGGCATTTCACAAGACTTGACATGTCCGTTCAGGCTGTTAATTTCAGAAGAGAAAATCAAAAGAATGTGTTTCTTTATCATGCCCTAGCATCATGGTAGCTCACCCTAGTAGCAGATTCAGTATCATGGGTAAATACCAGAAAAGCATTGGTAGGGGAATCAGAAGTGTAAACTTAGGGGTGTGTGTATAGAGTGCTACTGTGAGTTAAGCTACAGTAACTCTGTCAGACTTTTTGGACCGTGTAAACACTGATTTAAGCTATTTCATTCACTCTTGCTGACATAGAGCTTGTGTCTTGCATATCAGCTCAATGCGAGTGCTATTTCTTCAGCTTGGGTTAGCTGATGGGTGGTAATTGCTAAGTTGCTGTACCTTGATTGTGTGTCTGAAACCTAAATAAGGCAGGAACCAGGCCGCTTGTCAACCAGAAAATTCAAATTCCAGGACAGACTGAGGAGCTACAAGTTTAAACAGGATTTTCCCCTACATTAACTAACAAGACTCTTTGGCCTTTCCATGATTCATAAACCAAGCAGAAACATAACAATTAAAAGAGGAAAAAGAAAGCACTTTAAGCGGACGGCTGGCTTCAACTGTTTTGTCTTCTCAGTGGCTGCCGCCACCACCACAGCAGGGAGGCCGTGCAGCTCGGGGGGAGCATGGGCTGGGGGTCCCCAATGAGTACATGGGGGATACGCACAGGCTCCTGACACTGACGCAGGGCTCCCCTGCTCTCAGAGGTTGGGTGCTCTGGCAGCCATCTCCCACCTCCGCAGCTACTCCCATCGCCCATGTGCCCACACCAGGGTCACCCCCTGGGATGGGGCCACCTGCCTGGGCTTGGTCCCTCCAAGCAGGAATTCAGGAGCAGATCTGCAGCCCAAATACTCTGGGTGAGGCAGAAGCAGCCGTAGCCAGACCCTCTCAGGCTCTTGCATGCTGTTTGCTATGTGCCGCTGAAATCCTGCTCTGAATTACAGGAGTAGTGATTTCCCCATGGGCTTTCTTGCAGCACTCATCTCCATAGTATGATGTGGTGTGTAAATATTATCTCAATTTGTGAAATGAAGAGTTTGTTAACTCTGTTTCACACATGAGAAACTGTGACACAGGATGCTAAGGGCTGCAGTACCCTTTGGGTTCTCAGTGCGAAGGTGACAGGAAAGCATTTTGATAATACCAGGAGTTCAGCTGTATGGCCTGCAGACTTTGCTTGCATTGCTGAGGGCTGTTCCCTTGTTTCTTCTTTTGCTTCCAAATCACCCATCTTCACCCCTCCTCACCTCTGGCTTTTCATGCGGCTCCCAGTTGAAGTCCCCTGAGGCTTCACCTCCCTTCACCCTCTTCCTTACTCAGACCGACTCACCCATGACTTCAGTTTTCATTGCTGTTTCCCTGTCCAGCTTGCACAGAGGCAGCTCCCCATCTTTCCTTCCATAAAGCATTGCTTCTCCTACCATGTCGCCTTTCCTGGCACTTCCCCATTCTCCATACCTTAGAGAAGTCTGAGGCAAACACCCCAGAGACAAAATTTCAGCCTGAAGGGCTGAGATGTGACAAAGTTATAAGCTGAGTTTGGGCAGTATGTAATGCTCTGGACCTCTGTTCATAAACCACACCACTGGCTTGTCCCTAACCAATTTCATAAGGGGAAATTCTCAGGTAAGTCCAAGACGCAAATGCGCCAGGTAAGAGGAGTTGACTAGTACAGTGCAAAGACATCAGAATAAGTTATGTGAAGAGGAAGAAATTGATGCCATTTATTGCTGACATGGCTTTCCCCCTGTCTCTCTGTCTTTCTCCCTTTATATTTGTTCCATTTTGGAACCAGAAATGAATACAAATTAGTTTAATAAAATTTCCCAACTGAGATACAAAACATTTGGAAATGATTTTAAAATACACGATGCAGCTCAAATGTCATGGTTAATTTTAAGCTGCAGCATGCAGCTAATAACCTCTGGCTATTTCAATGGTGCAGAAAATTGTAATTATTCACCTGTTAAAGCAAATGCTGCTTTAACAAGTCTGATCACAGTTGAAAAGGAGGAGTGGAGAGGACAGTTAGACAGATGCTGTCTCAGTATGTCATCTGTGAATGATGCCTTTGTAGCTCTTTGGGAGGAATTATCTAGCTATGAAGAAAAAAGCTATCATACAAAATGGACTGTTTCCTGTAATAGCAACTTTTTTGAGAATTTCCTTTGACAAAGTTTTCCCAGTTATGGTATTGCAATGGGGACAGTGCTAGAAGAGTTCCCAGGTGGTATAACACATCCTTTCACATGGGGAAAGAAAAAAAATGTTAAACGAGGTCAAAAAAGTCATTAATGGTAACCAAAGCACTGTTTCCTCAGTGCTATCCAATATTATTTTCATAGCAATGGATGTTTTCTTCTTGCCCTCATCACCATTTTGGCATTTTTTGCCTTTGATCAAGAATCTATGGGGCACCATTCATCATGCTGTTAATTCATGATTGCTTCCATCCCTTGTGCTTCACTGGCGCATAGGAGGAGCTTTGCAATTGTGAGTGAGGCTTGTGGCAGTCCTTGGGCGGAGTGAAGGGATGTGGGGAGCCTTCTGCTGGATCTTTCCTGGCTGTAAGGAGATGCTCATCGTCCAAGAAATGCCGGGAAGCAAGTGTCACTGTGAGAGTGCTCTCTGAAATCCTTTTCTCAATTACATCTGTCCACCTCCTGTTGATTTTCTCCAGCAAGGAGACAAGTTTAGGTCACTAAACTCAGGTTGAGGTGGACCTGGCCTGCATCTGACCAGGCAATGACCTCAAAGCAGGTCTGTGTGAGAGGCTCCAGGTGACTAGTGCCACCCAATGCCTGGCTTTTGGTTATAGCTATGTCCCCACACCACATACAGGAATATTGTGTCACACTAGAAGCCTTTATTTCTGTCATGAATTGACTGAAATAAAGAAAACAGAGCTGTCCCCTAATGGTGGCTGGGGATTTTCTTGTGTCTAAGCTCCAGTAAATGCTTTTTCCTGATGTATTTTGCTATTTGGAGGCAGTGTTCTACACAACCTCAATTTTAATATTTAATTTTTGTTTTTAAGAAAAACAGCTTGATCTGCCTTCATCCCACACTGATCTCAGTAAATGTTGGGTAATTTAAATCATAAAAAGCTTTCTTGCAGGAGGCTGTGCCCATGTAGCACTGAAAAGAACTTGGTATACCAAAATCATGACGCTCGAGCGTGGAAGGTAGAAAGCACCTTGAAGTGGTAATGAAGTAAGTTCCTGCTGTTTAACAGAAAGTTTTGATAAGATCACATTCGTTAGGAGAGTACTTACCAGAAGAGCTGCAACTTATTTTGTGGAAAGAAAGACACCAATAGAAAGTAGCAAAATGGGAAAATCTAGCTGTTCATGTTCTTTACAAAACGCATCCTTTGTGCATTTCCTTAGAGAAAGCAGGCGTGGTGGGTGGTGGGCCTGGGCCATCACTGTCCTATTCTGTTCTGGCTTTGTTTGCTGATGGCTTCAGAGCCAACAGATGATACCATTGTGTTTTTCAGCTTAAGTGCAGTAAACCCCCTTCATGCCTCACATTCTTTCCTCTTCTGGGAAAAAATGTAGATTTGTCAGATGAGTGCAGAGCTCCCACTTGTGCTTGCAAGCCTGTGATAGGAATGTCATACCCCTCCCATACTCCATGCGGTGCTCAATAATTCCATGTTCCCAAAGTCTTGCTCCTTTCTCTGTATCTAAGGGGCTTTTATCTGAGATATCCTTTGAGTTTTCTCTAGGCTTAGTTGAGTTATTTTATAGTTGGAACTCTTTTTATATGTGATAGGTATCTACTGCATATCTCACCTGTCTTTGTCCTGAATATTACTTAATCTGGCCTTTATTTTTCAGCTTGTCTGGCTTACTAAACCCATTTGGCAGAGTGCTAAAAGCCATCAGACATTTCAGAGTCAGGGCAGCACCCCAACCCCTCAACCAATTCAAGTTATGCAATCTCGTAGAAAGAGAAAATAATGAAAGAAACAACAGATGGCAGCTTTCTGGACAACTGAGCCATTTCTGGAAAAAAACGGATTTTAAAGAGATTGAAGCAGTTAGCAGGCTTCAGGACAACCAAGAACAAGGCCTGGTAATATGCAGGGTATTATCAAAAACAGGAGGCAAGAGAGTGAGGTTTAGATTTTTTACAAACTGATCCTGTTTGTTTTGAGGCTTGAAAGAAAATGATTGTGGAGCTGGTCAGATAGCTGCTTCAGAGAGAAGGGACAAAATGCCAAGGTGCCTCTGGTATTTCCCAGCACACTGTGGGCTGTAAAATCCTAGTTCCAGTAACCACGGCTTAGCTGGTGATCTACGTGCCCAGATGAAGGAAAGACCCTTGTCATTTTCAGATAGATAGGGCTGCTCTTGAAACACTGACTACATAGGCTCCCAGAGGTTTTAAGAAAGGACATGATAGTACAAGGTTGTCTAAAATGGGAGACTGAAATCCCAGAATTGTAGGGGTTGGAAGGGACCTCAAGAGATCATCGTGTCCAACCCCCCTGCCAAAGCAGGTTCCTTAGAGCAGGTTGCCCAGGTAGGCGTCCAGACAGGCCTTGAATATCTCCAGAGAAGGAGACTCCACAACCTGCCTGGGCAGCCTGTTCCAGTGCTCCGTCACCCTCACATGAATTTCTTTCTCATGTTGGTGCGGAACTTCCTGTGCTCCATTTTGTGGCCATTGCCCCTTGTCCTGTCCGCACAAACCACCGAAATGAGGTTGACCATATCCTTTTGTCTCCCACACTTCAGGTATTTATAAACATTGATAAGATCCCCCCTCAGTCTTCTTTTCTCAAGGCTGAACAGACCCAGGTCTCTCAGCCTCTCCTCATAGCAGAGATGCTCCAGGCCCCGTATCATCTTCGTTGCCCTCCACTGGACTCTCCAGGAGATCCCTGTCTTTTTTGTGCTGGGAAGCCCAGAACTGGACACATTACTTCAGGTGAGGCCTGACCAGGGTGGCTGCAGTGCCATGGGACAGATGGGAGAGCAGTGCCGTCCTTCTGTATCCTTCCCTCATTCTGCAACCCCAGTGGGTTTTTCACACCAAGGGCTCTTTTTGGGCCCCTCCAAAAGTCCCCAAAGGGCTGCAGCAGCTGGGCTTGCTGGGGGAAGCAGAGGCAGCTGCTTTCTTCTATAGGTTCCCAACAGGTGAGCACAGCCAGCCAACTTTCAGGTCCACATGGCAGCAGGCAGAAAGCCATGTCTGTGGGGACACAAGATGATTTGGTGCGTGAGGTGGTGATGTGGTTGCACCCAGAGGAGGCCGGCGCCTCCGCTGCTGCACGGGGAGCTTGCCCCCGCAGCAGCCCCGACGGGAGGGAGAGGTGGCACGTCGCATGCCTCTGAATGTCATCATGCTGGGAGTTGAGCGGTGGTGGGGAGAGCTCACAGATCATGACAGGGATTTTCGCTCCTGCTTTGTGGGGTTATAGCAGTGTGACAACTGTTAACAGCTTCCTGCTCAGGTAAATTATACCAGAGACCGCTTTGCAGAGGTTGCTTTAATGACTTTTTAACAAGAATTTATCCAGGAGCCGTGACATGGAGCATAAGTAATTACAATCATACAGTATCTGTGTCATTGATGGTTTCTGCTATTTTGTAATAACTACTACAATACTGTGTATAATTGGAAAGAAATGTATTTTTTTTGTTGTTGTTTTGTTTGTTTGTTTGTTTGTTTTCTAAAGAATAAGAATTGATCCTGAAATAGTGAACGGTCCCTAAAATCCTGCTGTGTATTCATGTAAATCTATGTAGAATAATACATGGTCTTTTTTATCTGATACCATCTAAACTAATGTTGCACCCATGGAACTACCGTCAGTTCTCTCTGCTTCTGAGTTAAAATTTGGATATTGGTATAATAATCTACCATGTAAATTATTCACTGTATTGGGTTCTTAAAAGAAGCAGGACTGAGTCTGGATGTCGGTATGCCTTATGCTGTTAATGTACGACTCCTTATTCTTGAAGGAGTCAAATTAGATTTGAAAAGATAGAAGATTTCACACTCTTATAAAACTCTTTTGTCAGTGTTTGAGAATTAGGAATGTACTCATAAGGCAAAAAGTAATTTACCTGGATTTTGTGGTTCTAGCCTTCCAAATAAGTTACAGTCATGTTATTGCTTCTGGGAACATCTGCATTTAAATAAATCATAGACCAGCAAGATTATATGCCAATAATTCACATTTTCTTTTTCCAGGCAAAGTATGCCTGGTGTTTGTCCGTAAAAGGAGGTCACTGAAAAAAATAAAATAAATAAAAACACTGAGGCAGGAATCAGAGCATTGTCACTTAACCTGCAATAACTGAATATTGCTAAAATAGATCTGAGTCAGACCAATTCCCTGATCCAAAAACCAAAAAAAAACAAAAAACACCAAAACCCACCAGTGCGCTGAAGGTCGCTTGTGGTCTGTGTCTCAGTTTTCTATTGGCCTAGAATGTTTATGGGCGAGTTTATTGTTAAGGAAAGGTTAGCAGATGAACCGATTCCCCCTAACAGAGTGAAACCTAGCAGTAGAAACGAGTAATAAATATCTGTTTTTTGTTTGTTTTCCACAGGCATCAGGGTTACGTTTATACCTACAGAGTGTCCAAGACAGAAACTGGGTCCTGGAGTGCTGAGGTGTGTACTTCTCTTTTTCTCTTCCAAAAACTTCTCTATCCTGTTTAGTATTAGTATTGATTGAATGAAATATATTCAAATTATTCATGTTTCTGCAAAGTCTGATTTTCATTGAAGGTAATGATCTTGAATGAGCCCATCACTAAGATGTCTTGGTGCCGCTTCTGACAATTTTGAACTCATAAATTAATTCCCTGTTACATTTCAGCTATTGCATAATGCATTAGTGCATTATTTTGCATCATTTTAAATTACAAAAATATTGTGTTTTTATAATTTGACAAGCACAATCAGTATTCAATTCCCTTCTATCTCACATACCATGAACACCAGCATATTTAAAGAAATATTTTTCAATGTACAGTGTTTTAAACTTAATTTCTCTTCAGATTAATTTATCAAAGGCGCAATATGGTATATATGGTAGCCAAAACTTGTTACAAAAATCTATTTTCACACATATGATAAGAAACTGGTAGTGCAGGTGCAGCGTGACACTATTTGCGATAGAGAGAACAATTGAGGTTGTTGGAATCTAGATGCTGGCCTTATTTCTTTTATGAAAGTCTTGTTCTTTGTATGTAGTCAGCGTATTACTCCATAATTATATTTCTGTTTGCACCTTAATGAACACCAATATACAAACATAAAAAGTTGCTAGACAGGCATAATGCCTTGGCCATTGTGATAACAGAAATGGCTGTAGTGCTCTGGTGTTACACAGAATCAGGTCAGGGAATAAAACCAACTCACATTACTGCAGAGTACCTAATGATCCGCTTTGCCCTTGGGAGCGGCGAGGAAGATTTCACTCATTTATTCCTGTAAGGCCTTGGGAGCAAACCCTGAGGGTTTGTGCTGCCCAGGAGGGCTGGGACAAGCAGTGGTGTGCAGACAGGTGCTGGGACCCCCAGGGCCCTCTGACTGCCCAGGGAGTTCCGTGAGCAGGGCTGTGGCCTGGCCCTGTCACTGCAGTGTCTGGTGTTAGGCCTGCTACAGCTCCTCCCATGACCTCTACTGGCTTTCTGCACATGAGTCTTAGGCTTTTCCTCGATGTGTTGAGGAGAACTTTATCTGTGTTTCACAACACAGGTGTCCAGAAATGTGCCTAACAAGCACCACGGGCTCTGGGTTTCTCTTGTTGTGGTGATTAGAAAATTATCCCTCTTCCAGCCTCCTACCTCCATGGCGTGAAACCTCTCCTGGTGTGGGGAGGCCGCTGTGCACTGGGGTGGGAGGAGAGCACCCATTGCTCATTAGCTTGCTTTAAGCTGGCAGGCAGAGGGGGCTGAGGGAAGGGCTGGCTCCGTCCCTGGATGTAGTTGCATTTCTGAGGACAAAGCTTCTGCATCAGGACCCTGAGCACCGCCGTCCCCTCATCTCTTGCCTTTGGCTTCACAGACGGCGCCTGGGGTCCACCGGCGGCTCTTTCGGAAAGTGCACAACCTCATTTCAGCCTTCCAGAAGCCTGACCAAGGCATCATCACACCCCTGCAGCACCCAGTCGTCAACCACGCAAAAGTTGCGTGTCCCCCAGGTACCCACAGGGAGACTCAGCTGAGCAGGGCCCTCTATGGTGGGGATGGAGGTCTTGGGCCTGTTTGCATCATTGGCCTAAACGGGCCAGCACCAGGGCACTGACAAAAATGTGACTTATTAGGGGCTGTCAGTGTGATGAGAAAATTGTTTTTGAATTCATATTCCTGAGTGATACTCTGGCGTATGTATTCCTGAGTGATACTGAGGAGGTGGCTACCTGCCCTCCCCACCACTGTGGCTCTTGTAGGGGTGGTTCATCTGATCTGTCCTTTCTCTTGCAGTGTTCATCCTTCTGTATTTTTGTGATTATTTTTCTTTAGGGAGAAATGACAGCCGTGACTTCTACCTGCAGCCAGCACGAAGCCATTTCCCAGAGTGACATGACTGTACCTTCCAGTACTGCCTCTAGTCTACGCTCTAGAACAGAACAAGCTATACGATAGTAAATACAACTCCGTGAGTTTTCCTGTAACATTTGCAGAAATGTGTTTCATAGTTTTTCTATCTCAAGGTTTAGAAGTTTTTAGTTTCAGAATGTTTTGATTTTTTTTTTTTATGAGCGAGAAGACAAAAAAATCAACTACTAAATGGTGTCATATCTTTTTTTTTTTTTCTCTTTGTAATCCTAAGTGCAAAATATTTTCTCACCTCAAGACTATTTCCTATGTTTTACATGACTTGACTTTGGACTCTTCTGTGCTTTGTTCTGGTTGAAATTTATGCAAAACTGGGCAACGCCCCTTCTGTAGTCTTAGAAAAATGGCTTATATTGAGGTGTCCTTGCCTTGAACACAGACTTGCTGTCTGTGTGACTATCATTCATACAGGGCCAAAAATATTCTGGATGTGGCCCCAGGAGGATCCCCACTTCTCCCATCATACCGGGCATTCTGTAACTCACCAGAACCAGCCAGCACTGCCTCCATATACAAAATTTATAGTTTGTGCAGACACTTGAAAGCTTTAGCAATGTGCTGAGTAGATGAGAACAAGTAGTGAAGGACATAATTCTTTGGTTTTTAGATATTCTCTGTACTTGAAAAAAAAACACCCACTGCATATAATTTTTAAAAAATAAATTATTTTTGCATGATATTTTCTTTTCTTTCCATATTGTGTGTGTTTGTATGCTGCTGCTGCTGAACTCCTGTGGGAAAGGTTTACATCCATAGCACTTGTCAGCTTGCAGAATTGGAGCACTTGCCTTTTAAACTCAGTGTCCTGCCTGAACTGTCAGACAGTAGGCAACATTTGTGAACAGACTTGATGTGCTACAACCCTCTTGGTTTGTGTCATTGTTAGTCATGCTTTAACTAGCTCAAATGGTCCTAACTATCAAAAAGTGTGATTCTCCTGCACTTCTTTCCAAAGCACAAGACTACAGTGAATGCAAATGGATGACAAAAATATATACTAAAAAAAAAAAAAAAAAGAACCACAACCAAACAACATCTGTAAACATTGTATAACCACTCATAGGGTGCTTTGGATAAATGTTTCATGCGTATACTTCCAAGTTCTTCTGTGCAGCTTAGAAGACTGGAACCTTGTGCTAATAGGTAAAAACCTTTAAAAAGAGCTAAACGGGCTACCGGCATGGGCATTCAGCAAGGTTTGGCTGCTCCATGCAGCATTTATGTTTGGATTTGAGAAGGTTGGAAGTTTTTTTTGTTTGTTTGTTTTTTCTTTTTATTTTCCCCTTCCTATAAGTGGCTGCGTATGAGAGAGAGAGAGAAGTGCAAGCAATAGAACATTCATTTGAAGGACAAAATGCTCCTTGTAAACCCTCAATGGGAATAAATGCAATAAATAAACAGTCCTGTGATAACAGGAAGCAGTGGACAATGCTGTTGCAAATTTGTGATGCTTGTAGTTCATTACTCAATGTCTGTCTAAATTAAGGCCACATTTCGTTTGTAGTGAAATGTCCTGCCTCCCCTCCCCTTCAAATCATATTTTACAGTGTGTGTATATGTTTTGCACTGTGCCTCCTTCTTACATATGCTGGCTGGTTGAAGCAAGGGCTTTGTCTTAATACAGGGGCAGATCCAGAATTCCAGAATGATTTACTCTTTAATAAAATATTTAAAAGCTTTTTTTTTTTTTTTTTTTTAATTTGTTACATAATTCAGCAGATGTCAGCCATGGAGATTCTGAACTGAACATTACTAGCACTGAGCGCAACATCCAGCACCAGCTGGTTTTCTGTCGGGTGTGCTGATTGAATGTTTTACTCCTTTTCTGTGCCTTGAAGGTTTCCGGGCTTGCTGTACACCTGCGGCGGATGGTCTGTGGCTGCTCCTGGTTCTGTGCTCCTGCAAACCTGGTGCAAACTGACCTGCTGGTGTGTAAGCAGAGTGCGTGCCCCTTGGGCTTCCTGGCAGAGCCCCTTTGCTTTCCAAGTGCTGTGTCTGGACACAACCTAGTTTAGGCTGGCCTCTCTTGGGACAGAGGAGCCAAGAAAAGTGTGCTTGGAAGTGGCAGATGATTGTGCCATGGTGATAAATGCGGTGGGGAGCACCATGCCCAAGGGCTGTTTCCTGTAGAAATGTCACAAGCCAAGACTGTCAGTGCTGTGTGGTGCAAATCCTGCAGTGCAACAGCAGCTCTGTGGTGCAGTGAGCTAAGGCTAACTGGCTTGACTATGGGTGAATCCAGAAGTGCATTGTTATTTTTAAAAAACTACATAAAATAGGCCAGAAGATGCCATTTTTTTCTTTAAAGCTGAGAATGATGTTTCAGTTTCTGATGTGAATTATTAAGACAGAGGCTTGTTTGTATTGTTTCTTTTGGGTTTCCAGGAGTCTGGAATTGCTGTAGGCTTAATCAAGGTGCAAACAGTCAGAGAAGTTCATGCTACCCATGGGACAAGGAGTTGGCATTTGGTTATAGGAACAGTAATATGGAAATTACTGAGATTTCATGCACTGACTTTAGTATGAAAATCTACAGGTCCTTTAAAAAGCAGTGCCCCATTTTGTGGACATGATTTAGTCGGGAAACATCTGTAGCACCTTTTTGCTTCCTGCCAGCCCCTCTGGGCTCCGCGACACTGGGACGTGGCCTCCTTGCTCTGCCCTGTCCTCCTCCAGCCCTTGTGCTCCTGCCTCTGCCACTGGTTTGGTGGCTTCAGTGGGGGCTCTGTGTCCTGGCCTGCCCTGGCACAGGTGATGCTGCTGCTACCTGCAGGTTGCTGCTGATCCTCCTGCTTCAGCCTCTACCAGAACCTCCCCTGCTCCCTGGCTGGGGCAGGGACAGGCTGCCTGCAGCACTAAACCAATACCATTACCCAGGGTATTATTTTTTTTTTCCATTTCTACTACAGCAGCCCTTCAGCCTTGCTTCTTCCCCATCCAACACTGCCCTCACACTGGGTTAGCGCCCAGGCCAGCTGCTCCATTCTGATTTTCACCATGTACCTTTTCCTTTAGCCTTAAACACTCCTCCTGCCCCTCCAGTTCGATCTCTCCTCCTCTGGGCTGCATGTGTTATTTAATTTTTAATTTATTTTTTTCTTATGTGCATACACACAGTCATTCATCACCACCTATTTGAAGGAGGCCAGGAAATCAGAGCTACTGAATTTGCAGATGCTTCAACTGTGCTGCTCGTCCCCTACCACCACTGCCACCTTCACCCACGCAGTTCTGGGGAGCGCAGAGGCATTGAGCAGCATTTTTTCAATGCTCACATTTACTCTGATCAAGTTTAGGAACCTGTATGCAGAAACAGGCTGTGATTCTGCAGGCAGTGCTATCAGAGTTATATGCATGAACTTTGGTGAATCAGAAGTATAATTAGATATTGCTGGCAACACCCTTGCAGCTTTTACATCAAGCAATGCTGTTTGAAGCCCTTATTTTACTGTATGCTTTTTAATGACACACTCAGAATATCCCAAATACACAGTGTCAACAGAGACAATGTCACACGTTATCAGTTTGCACCTTTATTTTTTAAAAATGAAATAGTCAAAGTACTTTCTTTTTCAAATATCGACACATAATATATTAACTTTCAATATTTACAGCGTGTTGCTGGGATGTTCTTGTAGAAAATGCATGCTTCTGGCCTGAAACCCAGAGCAAAATGCATCAGACCATTTAACTGCAGCCATGTAACATAAACCTGTACAGTATCCAGTCACTATTCGGCACAGGAGTTAGAGCAGGAATAAAAAAATTGGGACCTATTGTTTCCTAGCAACAAGGCTGAGGCTGTTATAACACAATTTCTGTAAGATTAGAACCTCTAACTGGTGTCAGACAGAAACTGAAGATCTTGGCATACATTGTAAACATTTTACTGTTCATGAGAAAGCGAAAAAGGAACATTACTTTGACATATATCGTATGCTATGCTTCTCTTTCTCTTTTATTGACACTTCTGCCTGAAGAATATGAAGACTTTAATGTGTTATCATGGTTCATACAAGTAAAATACTGTCAAGGACACAATCTGATATACTAACATTTATTAAAAGGCTAAAGTCCACCACGAGATCTAAGGAAAAACCAGTAACTGTCGAACACGTTTCCTTAGACAAAGAATGGCAGGCGATGAATGCCCGGACACATCCACATGCGTCGGACGCCACCGTTCCCCGTTTCTGCTGAGAAGCGATTCTCCTTACGGTTGGGACGCGTCTGACCTGGTAATGGTTTGTGTCAAGGACAGGTTTGAGTAACAGTCAGCATTTGCCGGGGAAACCCTTACGGCCGGCTGCGGCAGCCCGAGCCGAGCACCACTGCCTTGGGCAGCTCCCCAGAGCAAACTAATGCCTCGACAGGACTCTGCCCATCTTGTTTTCCTTCCGCTGAAATAGCGGCTCCTTTGCCTAAATGCTTTTCGCCTTGGGATCTGTGCCTTGGCTTCCAACACCACCAACCACCCGAGACAGGGTGGGACTGCAGGGCAGAGAGCAGCCGCCACTGAGAGGACCTTGAGGAGCCCAAACTAAACGGCTAGAATGGGTATACCCAGTTGCACATTGACCAGTTCATATACAGTTATTTGGCTATGCTCTACATATATATCTATATATATATTTATACCTTTGAAATGTTATAGACTTGCTAAATAAATATGAAAGCAAAGGAAACATTACTTGTACACACAGTTTGGCTGTCATAAAAAATATAGCATGTATTTCTCATGGTAGGTACTTTGCTACAGGATAGTGTGCAATAGTGGTTATTTTATTATTTTAATTTAATTTAATTTTATTTATTTCGTTTCATTATTTTATTTTTTTCCACTTTCAGAACCTTGTTTGCAGTGCAGAATGCTAGCATCAAATTATCTGATCTAAAGAACAATACAAATTTGCATGCCATTATTTTTCTTTTTTGCTTTTTCTCACTTGGGTCTCTAGGCTATAGTGCAAAATAATAATAATAAAAAATGCAAACAAAAAAGGAAAACAACAAAAAAGGGAAACTACAAAACAACAACACAGAAATTATTCTAACTACTAGAAAAAGAAAATGGAGACTGAAATATTGCCTGCCTCCATCTGAGGTTGTTCATGAACAAGATGGTCCAAAGCTGTTTGCTATAGTTACAGTTCTCACAACTCACTGCTGGCTGGCCCACGTGGAGCTACAACTTCAGTCTCCAGTGCTCGTTTATCAATATAATTTCTTTAGCACTGTCATCTCAACACAACATTATTTTTAGCTTCCTAAATTACTGACACTGTTATGATGAAAGCCCTTTTTTCTTTTGTAACAGGGCCACGTAATATCATGTAATTCTTTAGACATCCATATTCTTGTAAGAAATATTGTTCAAAAATGTCCACCCAGGAACTGGAAAAATGCCAAATTGACTTTCAGAGACAAACACGTTTCACTCTTTGACCTTTTGGCATAATATGAGAACAACAGTAATCAAGGCAGTATTAAAAAACACAGCTGTAGGTAATACAAAGTGCATTTCCTGCATATAATACAAATATAACTTTAAGAAACTAAAGGCACAAGCTAACTAAATATGTATTACATACTAGAAATGCACAGTTCAAGGTAAATCTAATAGCTTCAAATATTTGTTTATAATGGATATTTAAAGCAGTTTGAAAATGATACGTCATTAGTGAATTGCAAAAAAGTATAATTGCTTAAAATATAAGTAAAATAGACTCTAATATTTGACATCTTGGATCAGTGATAAAATACATCATCACATTTATGAATGCACTCTCTATATACAATTCATAAATTATTCTTCCATTGATTAAAAGCATATTAGAGGCTCAAGGATTTGAAGGTCCATTTTTAGGCTGGTGTGGAGGTATTCAAATTCTCCATGATTTTTATGGAAAATTGTGGCAATCAGAGCTGTCAAAACTGGATGTCATCAGCTCCAAATTCTGTACAATAGTTAATGATGAGCCTGAGCAAGGTGTGTACGTGCAGGTTTTGGTCCGCAGGCCCCCCTGGCTGGGGGCAGAAGGTGGTTTTGGGTCTGGCTCTCGCCCAGCCGCATCCTGCACCCCCCAAAGCTGCTCTGGCTCCCCAGGGGAACAGAGGGAGTCGGGGAAGAGATGCTGGAGGCACAAGGCTGAGACCTGAGGCCAAGCCCTGGAGGATCCAGGTCTCAGGTTCCAGTTCAGGCTCATCCCTAACTTTGGTACAGTCTGCTCCACCTGCCCAAAAACAAGGAAAAAAAAAAAAAAGAAAAGAGGAAAGAAAGGAGGAGAGAGAAAGAAAGCACTTTGTTGGCTTCAGGAAATCTGAGCAGAAATTGTTTCAATATATTTACTATGTCTGTTTTGATAGAAATGTGCAATAACATCACTGTTACGGATACACAGGCTCTATAACAAGACTTCTAGCTTCCTTGGAAAGTCAGTAAAGGGAATGTGGTTACCCATCCCTCCCGTGTGCCCACCCCCCACCCAAGCTAATCAGGTCTTTTAAAAATGACAAGCGAAAAGAAGGATCACCTACTCTGCTATGAAATAACTGTGCCAGCAGCACATGATACCTTGGGAAATAAAAATTTCTGCCCATGCAATATAATGCTTTTCTATGTGCTCTAGATATTGAGCTGAAAAGTGAAGAGTTATCCCCGAAATGTTCTACGTTTATCAACATATGTACTATCCACACTTAGGTTCATCAACTCCCAACCCACCAATCTTCTTCAGACTCCGAAAAATGAGTAATACAACGGGATTATCAATTTGAGATGAAAATAACATGATGCCTAAACCCAACACCACTACAACTTCCAAGTGATCTGTGAGAAGAAGAGTCCTGGCCCAATGACTACAGGCAGGACTGATCCTGCACGGCTGCATATTGCTGCACCACGCGGACCCTCCCAGCTGAATAACAGAGGTTGTCCCAAAAGCACCGAGATGAAGCCCAATCCAGAGCATGCTGACATCAGGAGGGAGACCCCTGTTGACTACAGTGCTCTCAGGGCTGTTTTGGCCATCTCTGGTACCTGGCTGAATCCCAGCAGTGCAGTGTGACCCCACACCCCTCCGCCAGGAGGATCTGCAGCTCCACTGTGTTGCTGGACTCCAGCACAACCCCCACACCAAGGGAACCAGGAGAGAAGCCCCCGCGTGTGAATGGAGACGCAATGTGGTGTTCTTCACTGACTGAATGAGAGGTGGCCATGGCCCAGCAAAGGCAAAGCTCATATGGTACTGCCTTTATGTTCTGTATCCATAAAAATACTTACAAACTGTCTAATAAAAGTTGGGTTTTCCAGGTTAGAAAATCCCTTAGATCACAGCTGTGACAAATGACATGCGCAGGGTTGGTGAGCAATCACAAAGTTTCCGTACACAGTCTGGGTTTTGTACGCAATCCCTTGAACCTATGGGAGATCTCAATGGGATAAAACTACCCAGTAAATACAGGCTGCAGAATCGGGCTCTGTAACCTTTTAAATAATTGGTGAGTTACTAAATCAACAACAACGGAAAAGAAGTGGTGTTTCTTTAGAAGAAGGCAGAGCACGCTGCGCTCTCACCTGCCCCGCTTGGATGCGTGCTCTCACCCCGGGCTGTTCGTGCTCTCATGCAGCTATTAGCTCTGCTTCTGAAAAGTTTGAATACTGCCACACAAGAACTAAAAATCTCCACTGTCATCTCTCAAATAGTTAAACGAACAATATTAAAATACCATCTTCTGTCACATTTAAAGGCAGTTGGATATGTTTTTTTCCTCTATATTTATATATACAGAGTTCTGATCTAGAAAAACCAATACAATAAACCATTTTACGTTTAAAAACAGGCAGTCTTTGGTGACGCAAAGGCAGAGATTTTCTTTGTTACCTTCTGCCTATTTCACTCTGTCTCATAAAGTGAATATTATTGGCACTGTCAGAAAGTTCAAGATACTGCTCCACTGACAAAACAAAATATCCATCGTAGCCTTGTACCCGCCCAGTGCTTAGAAGCTGCTGTTTCTCTCCGTCTGTCCATGCTCTAATCCCTTCTTCCCCTTCCTGTAGCCGTCTCTGCTCCTTAGTCCAGGCCTGAGCCACGGCTCTCTGCCTGGCTATCTCTAAGACATGGTTCTTTTCTTCTTCTACGGTTGTTCCATACCGAACGTTAAAGCACAGCGCACCATGCTGGAGCTGTATGTCAGCGAAGCGTCTAGTCCTCCCATTGATCACAGAAGTCATCTGCGACACTGTGACATTGACGCCGTTCTCCAGGATGCGTCGTCCTCCGGTGTTGCCAATTAGGGCCAAATCTTCCTCCAGAGACCCCAGCTTGATGAAGTAGTGTGTGTCTCGGCCCTCTATGGTGAAGTGCAGGTTCTCCAGATAGTGAGCGTTGTTGAGGATGGCAGCGATGCGCCGGCTGTCCTCGTTAGCCACACCGATAATGTCCGCTGTCACTATACCATCCTTGATAGCAAATTTGATGCCTTTTCCAAACACTGAAGGAATAGCTGCAAACCTCAGTTGCTTCATGCTCTCATAGCACTTGCCATCACCATACCTGGGTGTCATAGGAAGTTGATCCAAGGATATAAAGTTTCGGAGTTGCTTTTGTAGCTCACACTGAATACCAAGGATAGTCTGGAAAAGAAAATACAAACAAAGTTTGCAGGAGAGGAATCTTGTAGTTCTTCATGGTGTGTCACAGTTCCTACCAATATCTTAGCTGCTTAAAATGGATCTCCAATTATTTCACAGAACATCTTGCGCATCTACAGAGCCTGGGTATTTGCACAGGCTTTCTAATCACCTATGGTACCACTTTCTGTCTCTTGGACTCTTTAGTTTCTCGAAAACAAGTGGAAAACGTGTTTATCACAAATGCTGTTCTCACACTTATCCTTCCTTTTTTCTTCCTCCCCTTCTTGAATTGTCACTCTAATGGCTGGTCTTTCAACTTATAGGCAAGGGGAAACCTGAATTCAAATCTGTACTCTTACATGATTCTAGGCAAATCACTAGGTCTCTGTGTGTTTCATTATGTCTTCTGTAAAACAGCAGTAACAGTTTTATAGCCCATTCTTTAAGGAAAGCAAGCTGTGAAGGTCTCAAGACACTAGAACAACAGGAACAAGGGAAGTTCATCAGATCTGTACATCTTCCTCTCCACTGTGGCTAAAAAAAATCTCCCTCCAACTGTCTATTTGTCTTTTAACACTATACCTATCACAATAATCTTCCTGTGTCTTTGTAATAGCTCCTTTAATATCTCAGTGATAATTTTGCCTGGACATGCTCCTAAATCTGGAACCAGCTCTGACTCCCCAACCTTCTGCACACTGCGCAGTCATCTCTGCATGGGAAAAGAAGCGCACTATATGCTGCTGATGTGACTCACAACTCTTTATACTTCCTTTTCCTGACTACATTAGAAGAAGGCATCTTTTCTCTCTCTCTGTAAAATTATAGTTCTTTGTTAACAGATGTTCTTATGGTTAAATGCAAAACACGAACACCTGCTCAGAACATCCGTAGTTGGTCCTGTTGCAGTTACATTGATTGCTAGACCCTGTGAGCTGCTGCATGTCTCGTCTTAGTGAAAACAAGCTCTGGGGTTTGAGTTTTACAGACTCCTCCACAAATCCACAGCAAGGTTTCTGTTTTCCTGCAAAGACTATGCAGAGAAACAGGCTTGTGAAGCTGTTTCTACTCTTGGTGATTTTGGCTTCTTTGCTATCTACGGCTTCTTTGCTATCAAAGACAAAAACCTGGTGTTTTAATTCTTTAATTCCATAAAATTTTTGCAGTTCAATTTGTGCACAAATGTTTTATCATTTTGCTGTGAAGTTTCTTCACTGTGTTCCTAAAAGCTTCTCTTTAAAACTCTAATCTGATGCCAGTAAATAATGCTTAGTTAGACTATTATTTGCCTTGTCTATCATGTTGAAAATAGTCACATTGTTTCCTTGTTAATCAGCATTTTCTACTCAAATTGCTTACTTCAGAAATAGAAGCAGTTGAACAGAGTTTATGCTAACCTTTCCAGGATCCCACTCTTGGGTTTTTGTTTGAAGCTGCAGAAGTTCATATGTTGTCCCCAAAGCTTCTATCTCTGGTTTTGGGAACCCAGGTAGTACATTGTGCAACTGGAAACCGAACAGCTCTAGCCAACTTCCAATGTCTACAAAATAAATAAATAAATAAATAAATAAATAAAGATTCAGGCAATGAGACATGTAAATCCTAGAAAAAGTGAATGTAGTCTACAGAAATTCAAGCTATGCAGAAATAATGATTTCACATCAATTTATGTTTTTAGTACTGGTTACAGCATTTATTTCAGAAAACAAATTATCCGATTACAAAGCATAGCAATACTCTAATCGATTGTGTACCCACTTTCTACTTATAATGGAAAAAAAAAATAGAATTATGCTGCCTCCATTCTTCCCCTAATTTTAGCATCTAGAGAAGAAGCAGATGCAGCTATTAATTATTTTATTGATTACTAAAAGACTATAAAAACAGACGAAGCTCTGTAAGTTGTTAGCTACCAAAGAAATAACTTTAATATATCTAAGACTAGAGCCAAATACTAACTTTGGATGTATATAAAGGATTTCTGGAGTATTAAATCCATACCAGAATCTGACCAAAACCTGTATTTTTGTAAGAAATGTGTTACTTTTACCTGTTGTATACTTAGCGACATCTTGGATCCTGCCAACTGGGTAGTTATTTTCAAATGAGTAGAGGTTAAATGGTTGTGGGACAGCATTCAGGTGTTTCCATATGTGATGGTTTGGAGTTGTCCACCGACCAGCAATGACATCATAGTCCCGCTGGCCCAGATGAACCAATTTAGTGAGTGAATCATAGAGCCCTCCATGAAAACCAATGATAACCTGGAAATCTGGATTAGTGTCCTGGTAGATCTCTCCATATGGCGTGTACAGAATTTCTTTTATAACTTGGCCCCGACTGCTAAACACTGCTAGAGGTGTTCCAGTGTTATCACAAGCAACATAATATTCTTCCCCACTGCTTAATTCCATTGCAATGAGATGACCTTGAAGATCATAATATAGGGATGTTATTTCTGAGCTAGTATGATTGTACAAGTGAGTAACTCTTATTGGGTTGGAGAGATCAGCATAAAAGAACTGTAGGTGTTGTCCCAGGCTTGATTTGCTTGCAACTCGTCTTCCAAGACCATCATAGCAGTACTGCACAGTCCAGCCAGACACTTTGTTGTATGCTTTGTTCAACAGACCATTAGAGTTGTACTCAAAGATCTCATTGCCTCTTTGCCTGAGAAAACCATCTTCATCCATTTTATATTGAATTTCTCCAAGTCTGGTAATGCGATCTCTAAGATCATATCTCAGAGGAGTGAGGCGTGCGCTGTTTCCATGGCTCAGCAAGTTGATGTTGCCGTTAAGGTCATAGCTGTAGCGCCACTGGGTTTTATCATTCACAGACACAGTCTGAAGTTGACCATCAGCATCATACTCGTAAAAATATCTTGTTATATTGGCATCCACACCTACGCGTATATCGCAGATCACCATACGACCCATATTATCATACTGAATGGTCATCCAGTAGGCAATAGACTTGAGAATTTCATATTGTACTTCAATCACCTGACCGTTGGCACTAAAAATTTTGGTATGCTTCATCACAGTGGTGGTTATAACTTGGTTTAAATCATAATTAATCACACTGAATTTCCCAAATTGTTCTGTCCTGCCAGAGACATCAACATAACGGTACAGATCAATGGGCAGAGGCGTCTCGTTTATCATGGCCTGCATACTTGTGACACGGAAATTGTTGTAGCTGTAGTCAAATCTGGCATTTACAAGCCCTTCTTCACTAAACCTGAAGATCTGTCGACTGATAAGTGGACCTGTCCACAAGAAACAGAGGAAAGAGGAAAAGCAAGAAAAGAAATGAACTATGTCCATAGTACACTTTACAGAACTAGCATAGAGAAGCTATGAACTTAAATATACCCTTCTCTTATTGCTACTTGACCATCTCAGACAGTACATTAACTAAGAGTATGTTAGATTATTCTCTCACAAACGTTTATTAATATTTGCTCTACAAAATATTTGTATTTTATTAACATTTGTTTAAATGAATGCTATTTTATTCATAATTATGATTCCTTTTTACTTACAAGATAATTCTAAACTGAATTTATTTTACATGGTGATTTCCTTCCTCATATAAATAGTCCTTTTGAATTTATGTTACATTATGGTATAAACAGGGAAACTTGCAAACATAAACAATAAACCAACTTGATTTAGTATTTAGCAAATATCCACACAGTGGAATAAAAACAATCAAACATTGTAAGCGCTATTCCAAACCAAGCAATAAAAAGAAAACTGTATTTCAAATGGGACAGCTATATATGCCTGTGGACACAGACACAGACATATACACACATTTTTTTCTATTGAAACATAAAAAATAAGAACTTGTAGACATAAAAATAATGGAATTTCATGCCAGGTAAGTGCAGGATCAGGACCAAAAATTTTAGCAAAGTAGTTACAGTTACACAAACCTGTTTGCCTGTATCTGATGGTACAGATGAACCCATCATGCATTAAGTGTATGGTTTTAATAACCCCAGAAGATTCCTCATAGGTAAATGTGACTTGAGTAGTATCATAAAGGATCTCGGAAAGCCGGGACTGCTTGGTGTACTTGTAAAGGACTCTGCGACCTGTCCCGGGATACAATGTTTGCAGGAGCTGTCCGTCTCTGGTGATATCCTGGATGAAAGCCGCGGTGCTGTCCGGCGGGGTGTAGATGTTGCGGTAGTACCCAACAGACAGCATGGTCTGCAAGGTATGGCGCACCATGCTAGGCATGGTGACCGAGAGCAGGTAGTCTGACTGGTCGTACTCGAAGATGTAGCGGCGCTGGCTGTGCAACAGGAGCATCACAGACTGCAATCAAACAGGAAGGGCAGTGTAAGTGGCTGATCAAGCAAATTATTATTCATTCATCTGGTGAGTGCCTGAAGATTAAGGAAATGCTGAAACAACCATCCGCTCTTGTAGGTTGCTCTTACTGTCTGTGTAGCTCTGGGTAAAGCTTTCAGCTTCAGCAGACCTGGCCAGCAAGGTGGCATAAAGCAGAAGGAGAATGATAATAAGGCTAGAGGTAAGGACCCCCAAACTGGAAGGCAGATGTGGCTCTCAGTGCCATTTCAGCCTCATGCTGACTTGCCATGTTGCTTTGAAATATTTAGGTCATCCTCCCAGGAAGCTAAAACAGAGGGAACCTCTTCTTCAATCACAGGTAGAGCATCTGTACCAACAGATGTTTCTACAGGAGGTGGAAAGGCGAACCATTCAGTGGTGTGTACATGGTGTTTAGCTTTTATTGGTATTCTGCATAGCTCTAGCACAGACCTACCCCTTCTTCTGTATGTCTTCTATGAAATGTACACCACCCCAGAGGCCCCAGTATCCCTGTGCTTACAGAAGGATGAAAATGGTCTGCAGGTTCTTTGGTGTGACTACTTCTCTCTCTGTTTTTGAATGTTTAAAAAGAATAAAATTTCTACACAGGTACTTGATATTTTGCCCTGGGTTGGTTAATTGTGGCTGGTCAATGAAATATGTTTTTCTTTCCTTTTTTTTTTTTTTTTTTTTTTGGCAGATGAGTATGCAAGCATGGCAGATATTTTTCTTTGCAAATGTTTCTGTTTGGGTTCTGTAAACCTCTCCACCACTCCCGTGCAAGGTCACAGCATGCAGCATACAACCCTGCTGGTGAACAGTCACTGTTGAAGCAAGCATAATGAGAGCACAGAGTGAAAATGTATGGGAGAGCTTTGTGGCCTTCCTGCAGCCCTGGTGAGTGGCCTGGATGTTTCAGAGCGCTGTGCATCCTTACCCCAGTGCCTGAGCTCAAATGGAGAGTACATCCTGAGCAGTTCTGAGCTCACGGCCCTGTAAGCAAATTTGTTGGGCTTTTCTAAACTGAGACACCATGCAAAACAAAGTTTTACAAGGAATGTGTGATTGTGCTTTTTCATAGAGCATTGGGAAAAGAAATCAGGAAAAAGGCTTTTTTTAAATTTTATTTTTATTTTTTACTTTTACCTCCAAACTCCTCTGCGGGAAGAAAATACCGAGAGCTCAGCCCTGTGATGTGTTAAGCAACTTTGTTTGTAAGGCACTGTGCTCTGACAAATAACCAGAATGCTCATTCAGAGGAGAGAAGACAGGCTAAGCCCGGACCAGCCTCTCTTGCCCCCTGACCTGTAAGGTGTGTGCCCTCCTGCCCTTGCTGATGGGCACCCACCACCTGCACGCCAGCCCAGGAGCCCCAACACATCCCAATGTGTGCCAACAGACCTAGACACCAAGCTTTTTTCTGATCACTTTACTGCTGGTCTGCCAAGCACTTCTAACACACATGGAGTTTATTTTAGCTTCACTTTCAGTCTACAGTCCCCAGCCTGCAGTAAACCACGGGCTGAACTCTCTCCTAGCACTGATGTGACGCTGCTCTCTATATACTGCTCCCGGGCCTATTTTTAAACTGTCTGCCATTGACAGAGTATGAATAACAAGATCAGAAACATCTCTATTATAATTTTAGTGCCCCTGTGTGCCATTTTACAGCACTTTGTGGCTTTTCCACTTTTGTCCAGGATAGTAAAAGGCTAGACAGTAGAAGGGTTGGAGACTTACTGTCCTATCTAGCCTATTAGGGACACTATAGAGAGAAAACAAAATTAATTCCCTATTCATCCTAATAATATTACGATAGGTTTTTGCACTATCTGCACAAATTGGATCCTAATCGTTTTAAAGGATTTCAGATGGGAGCTGGTAAAACATCCAAAGAGCTGTCATGTTATAAGAGCAGCCAAAGCCTGGTCAGCCACGTAATGACTGATGCAACGACACCAAAGCCAGTGGCAAGAACTGGGGGCTCTGCTGGAAACAGGCAAGTGCTGGGCACGGCCACTAGATGTCATTTCTGTCCAACACACGCACACAGCTGCTCAGCGAGTTTGTCTGGAGGTAGACAGCGGGATTTGGGATGTAAACTGGAAGTATTCAGGTTTTATAATGCCATCAGCTAATTGAGGAGAGCGACCAAATCAAGAGAAGCCCAATGTCATCAGTGAGAATTAATTCCAGTACTACCATCACAGGGCTCTTGAAAACTTACTGGGACTAACCCTGGAAGGAGGAGAGCTTTTAGAAGACATACAATTAACTCATCAAGTGGTAATAAATGGAAAAGTAAATAACTAGGAGTTGGAAGTGAACTATATAATTGATTTTTTGATAAAAGGAATTATTGAGTCTTATGAGGTTTCAGACAACATTTAGCAATCATTACATACTTAACACAACGAGCTATTGACTTTAATGGGCCACAAAATGATATCTCAATGTCTAATTTGGACAGTGAATTTATCTTTCTTTGGCACAAGTAACAAATTGTGAGGAAAGCACATTAAATAGCTGGGAGATTATGTCCACGGTGTGTATGGCTTTCAATAATTTAGTGACAAGTTACAGTATAAATCAAGCCTGACTCTACCTGAGTCAGTAGGCTTTTGTCATTTGCTCCTACAAGATCAGGATTTGTCCACTTGTGCAGAATTCCAGAACGACAGGTTCAAATCATATGGCTTTATTTATAAGCTCATCATAAGCTATGAGCAAACAAAGTGGTTGGAAAGATAAAAAGCATACATCTTTCCAAAATTACGGTCCATTAGGCCCAAAGAAAAAAATAAAAGATTCCAAAAGGCTCGTTGCCCAAATATTTGAAAGCTGTACTAAATGCCTGTTTACTTGCAATTTGAAGAAGAGCATACAGACAAAAGGAGCCCTGACAAATTTATCTGAACCAAACTTCTGAAGCTTTCAGGGTTTGCCAATCTTGTTAACAAGTGCAAGAACCATACTGCATGCAGACAAGGAAGGAATCACATTTTTATGCATCTTTTTTTTTTTTCCTCTGGGTTAGATTTAAGTTGTTTTGAGGATCAGGCTTACAAACATTCAAAATAAGTATAGCAAAGTTTATCTTAAAAGTACACATTTGGAACTTTTAAATATATAACTAACTTCAAAGTCACTGAATTTCTTGTGTGTAACACCCCCTATCAGTTTTACCTCACCTGCCCCCTCCTATCCTTTCCCTGTGGTTAACAGGTTTAGAAAAATGTTCTGCAAACTCAGGGTATAATGGATAGTCACAGATGTTGCTATTTAAAAAAAAAAAAAGTTTTGAAGGACACTGTTTGAATATAATTTCACACTGAGTTCTGGAAGCTTTAAAAATACAGATTGGCTTTTTGGATTTGAGAGACGAAATAACAAATGAGATGCTTGCACAGACAAATGAGATGCTGTTCCTGAGACAGTACAGCATTTATGCCATCATTTCATGACCACACACATGAATGAAAATTAGAACGCTCAGGTAATTTAGACATGAAGTCACTATAAAAGCAGGGCAATAACTCATTTCATATTACTTTATGGTTTTTCCCCTAAATGGGCATCATAAATACTAAAGTAATCTGTCTCCTCAAAGGATCAGTTCATTTTTTACAGCACAGCACCAAACAGGTGCTAGCTTGCACTCACTGGTGCATAATTTTGGCTTAAAAGAAGTGTGTTGTCGGGAATGAAACAGTTCCGTTTTGATGACTTATTTCTTTGACTACTTTATACAGAATGGCAAAACGTTTTTCAGTAGTTGGGAGTGTCCTTTGTTTACTTGCACTTGGAGTGAGATGAAGTCATTTTACCTACCGATTAAACAGATCTGAGCTGCTAATAACTTTCTTCAGAATTAAATTATGACAGGTTTGAAGTGATGACTATAGGTCTAAGCACCTCCAGACACATTTTTCTCTGGTTATTGTAATTGCATGCATTTTTCTATAAATCTTATATACTATTGCATAAGATAGCATCATAACATAGCTCACAATATAGTATCTCTTAGTAATTGCATAAAGAACAAATATTCTTGCCTTGGTAAAATGATCCACTTCTAAAATGACTTACCTTTTCTAAATACGTGTAACTCCATATTTTGCCATCTGCCCATGTTCTGGAAATTATGTTCCCACTTGGATCATACTCCATTTTCTCAGTCCAGGTTCCTCTTTGGATAAAGGTCACTAATCCAGAGTGTGAATAAGTGATATTGACCTCATTGTATTTGCTGATGGGCGACCACAAAACTGGGCGGCCTGTCTGGTCATACATAATCCGAAGAGTGAATTTTCGATGATCATCATAAATCTTTCCTGTTCTGGTTACATGATCGAAATCAATGGAGAGCAGATTTCTATTGTGGGCCTAAACACAAAGATACAGGAAGGTAAGAAGACAACGTACCTTAATTACATATGACAGAAACATTTCTGTGTCAGCTCTAATCAAGATGTGCAATGGCTTAACAGTAGGACTGAGAATTTAGGGCATACTAAAGGCAGAAAAATAGAAAAACATTCAGATGAGAAACAAGACCAAGAAACAAAATGCTGTTTGCGTTCAGTGTTACATCATATAGCTGGATGCTCTCTATATCCACACACTAAACTTTCATCGCCACTCCTCTTTTCCTAAGCTTTTCTTCTTTTTTCTCAAAATTCATCTATAGACAGACTTTGATTCCAGCCAAAGACGTGTAGTTAAACCCCAAAATTAACAAAATTAATCCTAACTCACCTTCTCTCTCTTAAGCTCCATTAATATCAATAGGTCAGCTGCTGCTGTGGGATAGCCCATGCTAGGTCGCATACTGATGCCGAAGAGGGAAGAGCTGTGCTTGCAGCTCCCCAAACCCCTACTCACCAGTGTCCTCACACTTCTTCCCAAAAGCAGCCTACTCCCAGAGCTTGTGAAAGGCAGTGGCAGAAGTGCCTGCTGCCAGCTGTACTCCTTGCTGCAGCTCTCGGAGCACATTTGGGACCTGCAACATTTGCTAACCTTATTGTGTCCTCTGGCAGGGGAACAGGCTGACTGTTTGACCTGCTAGTGCTTGTGGTCCAAAATTCTCGATTAGAAATGAAGCTCAAAGCTGAGCCATATTTCTGAAGACAAAATATGTTTATCCAGTGCTTTCATCATTCAGTCACTGGGCAGTCACTCTTAAACTCCATCTAAATCCAAGTTATAATTTAGAAAACCATATAACATTGTTCACTGACTTGTCATTTTCAGATCAATGCCCAATGTGCTCATTGTATTAATGGACTGCATTTTATCTAATCACTTGTATTAGTCTATTCCAATTAATACATTCCTTACAGCAGAGATGATGTTAGTTCAGGTGTTAGCACTGCACAGCACAGCGCTTGCTCCTTCCTGAGACCTGGAGGCATAGCAGTAAAATAAATGGTTAAGAATACCTGTTTAATAATTCAAGCTGTGATCATATGGTGGTTGTGATTAGAAAGAACTTTTTTTTTCTTTCCTCTTTCTGTTTTTAGATACAAAATAATTTGAAAATCTAGAAGAAGCAGGTGTTCTTTCTTCAACTACCATTCCTGTGGTTTTATATACATACATGTCTAACTCTAATACTGTTCATTTACAATAGCTGTAAAATACCTATATACCCCTGTAGACTGCTGTAACTATTACAATTTATGCTCTAATGATAGCTAAGGAGCCCAAGTAAAATGTGATGTTCAGCTCAACTATATTTGCTTGTATACAGTCTGATGGATTAGTTTATGATAATGTATTTCTTTGCAAACTTATTGCAATTTCTGAAAAAAAAACAACAACAAACCATCAGCCCTCTTGGTGGTAAAATAACTGAGAAGCAAGCAGAAGATATACCCTGGCTCATATTCATTTACTGTCTATGTACATATTTAATGTTCTTATTGCTATTATTATTATTGCCATAGTATGCAGCTAGGGGAAAGGAAAGTCTTGAATACAAATTGCTTGCAATCTAATTTTCAGGAATGATATAACGAATATGAATGAAAATCACACAGAGGCAGAATTAGCAGTAAAGAGGATAGCAGCAGTATTTAAAGGCTCACACAGTTAAAATAAGGTTTTTGGGGACACCATTACTTCCTTTATATTCCATATTTTATGTCTCATTTGTTTACTTTCTTATATTAGATTTAAGTTCAATTTAACACCCTTCTCAAGGCAAGATGCAATGACACATGGGTAGCAGGCTGCATTTCAATGCTGTCATTGAAATGCTGATTTCAAATCCCAGTGGCTTCCTAGAGATGGCTCCTCCAATGTACATGCAAGTCAGTAAGGAGCCCCTGTGACAGACTGGAGCTCGTGCTCAGTTACAAGCCAGCAAAAACTGGTTCTGAAAGCAATATTGGGTCAAAATTTCAGCTGACAAAAATAGGGAGAAAATTCAGCTGAATTCAATAATAATGTTAGTAGTTCATAAAAATATATATCTATTATTTATTTTTAAACATCCTTTGGCTCTACTTCCATTGATTTTATGGCCAGAAATTTTGCAGATGTAAATAAACACATAAATGTGCACTTCTCTTGACTTTCATTCTCAAACGTAAACTGTCTAAAATGTGAAATCAGACGATCTGATTGTATATTTCCGTCTGTGTTTTCACTTGAGTCAACGTAAACTGATACATAGTGGCTGAGGATTTGACCCTATCATTAGAACTTGCTGCAAGGCTGGTAAATAAAGGGAGATAATTTACTAAATATGATAATAAACAAAGCTGTCAAAGCCTATATCTACAGGACTTCTGACTTGAATTGAGGCCAATGAGTTACTTCCATTTTTGTTATTAAAAAAAAAAAAAAGGTAAAAACAAGTAAGACTGGCCAAGCATTCAAGCTTTCAATTTTGTAGATACTCAGTTATGAAACCTGGATGGCATCCAACACCAAGTTCCTCTAAGTTATGCAAAAGACAGGAGGGAGCAGAGCTGAATTCCAATCAGTATATTACTATGCATCATGCTCATTGATTTTAACAACAGCTTTGCTTCATTTTTAGAATTCAATTAAAATAGCAGTTCAATTGATAAAAAAGAAGTCTTGCTAGATTAAGATTGATGTTAAAATGCCTGATTGTACATAGATTTATTATTAATATAAAATGCATACATGCCTACAGACTGTTTTATGTACTTTCAGGAAGCGCCAGGGCTGGCAGTTCTGCACTTCAAGGAAAACTCTGATTAATTCCTGTTTCCCACATTGATTTAGATACTGAGATAAAGTTAGATGTCTTTTCTAGCATTTCCGTTAACTTACTCATTTCTGTTCTATTTAAAGAGTAGGGAATTCACACCATGCAAAATTTCCACTCTTTAAAACACAACATTTACAGCACTATTCAGAACACGCTACCAGTGGCTTCTGTCCAAAAATTTTATACATTTTATACTAATACAGTGACATGACTTTAAAATGGTTGTTAATTGCAATTAAGAATTAAAAATGTTAGGAACTGGCAGAGAAAGAAAAGCTTTCATCTTTTCAACTAGGTCATCCTTCATCTCATCCCCAGTTACCTGCCTTCTAATTTATACCTCTTAGCATTCAAAGCCATTTTATTTCAGTGACGGTATCAGGACTGATCTTTAAGCGACATCTTTAAACTAGATTTCTATTTTTTTCCCCAGAAAACTCTTCCATTGTGATTTTTTTTCCTTTTTTTTTTTTTCCCTTTAACTAAGGGCTCCTAAAAGTCTGCTCATTTCCACTGAGAACTGGTCCAATCCCCGGAGCTTTCCTTTACATACATTTTCAAAGTTCAGCATAATTCTTTTTGCTCTACATTGCAAGCTTTCTAACACACATCCTATTGGGCCAATCATGGCATATTAAGTGCTTAACAATTTTATTTCTAAAATATAACTCGCTAGAAGTTTTCAGAAGGTATCACCAGAACCTTATCCAGGATAAGGGCTGCTATTGACGCTTCATTTTTTTTTCCAGCAGTACTCAAGGATTTGTCAACAGCAAGCATTAAATCCCCTTCACTATTGGCTTACTAATTCAAACAGAGTATAAGATGGTATTTTTGCTCCTGATGCCCTGCATATTTATTTTAATAACCAAGTCACCAAGGAAAGACGGTGTCTCTGGGTACATCCTGCTGCTCCTTTGTCTTCCTCCCCAGCTACACTGCCACAGCTCCTTACACCTCCACCAGCTCCCCACTCCATTAGCATCCCATGCAAACATCTCATTCCTAAAGCTGAACTCCAGGACCCACATATCTCACCTATCCTCCAAGGTCCTTTTTATTGGCAACAGCAGCCTCAAAAGTCCATTTGTCCCTTTCTCTTGTGCTTATTTGCATGGTGTATCCCATGCACAGAATACTTATCCTCCTTTCCACTCTGAAATCCTCACATAATGTTATCCCACCAGGTTCCCTCCATCCTTTGTCCCGGGGATTTGAAAACACTGTAATGTGGGCAAGCTGACATCCTTCTGGGTAGGCTGGTACACTCCATAAAGCTCCTTTGATCGTGGTAGGCATGAAAGTTGGTTTCTTTCTGGTAGGTACCAAAAGAAACTTATACAGAGAATATAGGACAAAGGCACACCAAAGTCATTCCTACACTGCATACCCTCACTGGATGGAAGGTGAAGAGGGAGGAGGAGGAGTACACAAGTGCTTTTATGCACCAGCAGGCTGACCCAGAGGCAGGTCAATCAGCAGAGCTCTGCATAGCTTCAGGTTTGCAATATTTCACTGAACATTTTATGCCTTCAGACAGAGTCCATCTAATCCTGACCAACTTGTGAATTTCCTCCCTATTTTTTTTTTGGCAGGCAATATTAAGGATCGTGCAGAAGCAAGTGAAAATGAGTTAAAAGATCTGGCAATCAATTTCAACAACAGAAAATATAAAGTGCATAACAGGAAAACTGCAGGATGAAGTACTTTAAAATGTAACTGTGATGAACAACTTGGCCCTGGCAAGGTAAGCAGAATAGATGACTGACTATGACCTTTCCGTTTAAGACTTTTATTCTGCAAAACCCTTAAAAAAGTATGCACCGTACAGTTACTTAACCATAAAATCATACAGAAGTCAATCGATTAGGTAAAGTGAACCATGGAGGTCACAGCTTGAATCCTGCCATTTTAACAGCACATCTTTGCCATTGTAATAAGTTCAGCAACCTCTCTGGACAGGGCTAAATGTGTGTGAACTAGGATAGAAAGGAGGCAGTCAGAGGATGGGAAAGAAAAAACACACAGAGCTTTTTCGCACTTGCAAGATCCTCGTAAAGTAATTGTGACTGCCAAGTCTGAAAGATGTCCTTTCAAATGGTTTCTTTACACACGGTAATCAGTCTGGCCATATCATCCAAGCCTTGGGTTTCTGATTGATAAGCACAGTTGAAAACCAAACCGACACACTTTTAAAATAAAAAATACATGAGATATGATAACCAAAAAGAAATCCAGAGATTTAAATAAGTATCTCTGTATTTTCACAGCTAACAGATGTACCTTCATAGATAATACTTATCCAGACCTGCTGTAGTTAATAATGCAATATTTTAAAGGCCAAAATTCGCATCTGTACTACTGGTACAGACATTTTATGGAGTATTCATGTGAAAAACAGAATGGATTTCATAAAAAACTGTTCTGCAAGGTAGCAGTCTCTTTGAGACTTAGTGTTACCTAATTAAATGCTGAATGTTGACCATCTGTCATTGTAATCTGTGAGTTCTCCTGAAAATAAATATACACCACGTATGCACTGTTAAAATCATTCTTATTAGAGCCATACGGTAACCCAGCCAGAGGGAGTGAGGGTGTCTGAACATGTGCGGTGCAGGGCAGAATCCACAGCCTGTCTGGATACATGCAGAGGCTCTAAAATACCATGGCTTGCAGGAGATGCCCTGGCCCAACCACCCAAGGTGTGCCCCAAGAGATCCTCTGCACTGGGCAGAGGCTGGCACCTGTTATTTTCCCCAGTGCAAAGAGGGTAGTTAGATCTGAGAGGCAGAACCCGGCTGTGCTGCAGTAACTACGCACTGTCCTTTGCTCACAGCTTCTTCCAAAGACATAATTAAGTTCTTAGTTGAAAAAGAAGAGGAAGAAAAAAAGTAATTATGTCTTGAGGTCAAGTCTAACAACCAAAATCAAACAGAGATCAAACATCCTGTCAAGTGTTGGAGGGGTTTGGTTTTGAAATTCATGGCTGGGGCCCACCATTGATACAAACTTTCCATCACACTTCTTACAAAGTAGAACATTTCAACCCAATTTTAGTTCAATGGCTTTCAAAGAGAACACTGCACTTTACACAAGAGGAAGCCTTACCCTTAGCCTTCTCTCAAACGTGGAGATATTGCCTTTGGTCTGCTCCCTCCTTTGCCTCCATTCAATGAGGTTTGAGTTATGCTCTCCAGGAAGGGAGATATTGCACTTCCCCAGAGTGGGGCTGACGACTCCTGCTAGGATATGAGGCTCCGTGTTAAGTGTGATTTCCATTCCGCTGGCAAAGGTGACTCTCAGAGACCCATCTGGGCTGACCCGGTAGATATTCTGCGTGTTATCTGTCAGAAAAACAACAACCCGAAACAGGGAACAGAAAATTTCAGATCTCCAGCTTTATGAAGCAAACGTCAGGTGCAATGTCAAGCCTTGTTTGCCCCGAGTATACAGATCACTGACCAAACACCAACAGCGGTGTGATTTTTGGAACCTGGAGGTCTTCACGTGTCTTAAGAGCTTTTTATTACATTTGTCCTGATGATTTCCATTGTGAAAGTTCCCTGCAGGAGGAATGAAGAGTTTTTGCTTTTAGCCTAACAGTACATAAACTCACGGGCTGGGTTTTGATCACCAATATTCTGATGATTTTAACATGTTAGGATCTGTTAACAGAATAGCTCACTGCTTGAATGAACGTAAGGGGTATCTTGAGATCAAACAGGAAAGCTGTTTTCAAAATGTCTTAAGATGATGGCCAGGCTGCTGTTCTGCCCCTTTTCCCTGTATCACTGTACTAAAACCTTCTCCCATTCCCTGTTAGCAGCAAGACCCTGAGGCAGAGGCTCAGTGACAGCCAGCCACGAGCCCGTGGGCTGGTGTGAGAGACCCTCTGGGAGAGACCCAGTTGTTGGCAGAAAATTGAATGGCCCAGCAAGGGTGGCACAGCAGGCAGCTCCAGAGGCTCAGCACTGTGCTGCAGAGGGCAGCTGGGATGACAGCTTATTCCTCCTCCAAACACTGCCAGAATCACACTGAGGGTCCACAGCAGGTCTCCAGTGAAATGATGCAAAGCCACACAGCCACCATACGCTTCCTGTCTCTTGCCTGTGCACTGTAATGCCTTCACTGCAGGCACAGCTCTGCCACACCACCTTGCATTTGGCACAGGGAAGGGACATGCACACAGGAGGCTACTGTGGCTCAGCTGCCAGGGGGGCACTTTTTTATGAATATGTATGTTTAGGGTTAAGGGACAAAGCCAGTCTCACCTTTAAAATGTAACTGAACACCTACCAGCTAGCGACTTTTTTTTAGTGATGCTAAGAAAAAGCATCTTTTTCTTAGCTGTTGCACACCAGCTGAAGTAATTGAGCCAGACCTTCAGGCGCGAATATATGGACAACAGTTGGGTATGTCAGAAAGTGAAGATAATAGATATTGCATTAAAAGAGACTTTTTGACTCAGAGGTAAGGATACAATGCCTGTTGTTTATTCACAGATTGCTTCACAGTAGTTTTACAGAGATATGGAAATATGCAAACTATATGAATTCATAAATAGGATAGGTATAATAACAACTATAGCTGTTCATTTCTTGTGCTGCTGGTAGTGTGCTAGCTCACTGTTCTGAGACACAAAGCAGTAATATACCCTTCTTTGAGAAGCTTCGCATTTAAGACAAACACAATTGGGCAGTCAGCAGATGATGCAGAGAGCAGGTGGGATCACTTGGACAAAGACTAACAAGTGATGCTGCAATATAATATAACATAATTCTTTCCATATATTAAGTGTTGTCTCTGCAATGCAGTAGTGAAGAGGGATGAGTGAGTATCTTGTGAGTTCTTCCTATTTTTTCCTCATACAACTAAAGCTGAGAATGAAAAACATTCGTAAATTGCTCCGAATTACAAAGCAGACATTCTCTATAACAGGCCTGCAAGAAATGCAGACCTATTTCCCAGCACCAGCTCCCAAAGCTTCTCCCCTTCTTGCTGAACAACCCACTTGCTACAGAAAAATTAACACAGAGGAAAAAACAGATCGATTAAACTATGTAAACCCAAAACTTAGGGGATGAATCTGCACAATCTGAAGGAGGACACCGTGGCACTTCCATTAGGCAGAGAGCAAGTTCTTCTCAAAAGATCCAATATACCAGCAGACTGAAGCTGCCAGGGAAATACATGTGCACAGGGGTTGAGTTAAAATCTCAGTGCCGAGGCAGCCACCAGCGGACATGGGTCATGCCTTCCTCCTTCCTAAGAGCACTGCCACCAGGTCACAGCACTACCAGAAAGAATGGGAGAGGGTGCATAGTGAGGGAGGAAGGCAGGCCAGTTTCTTCTGTGCTGGGAACAATAAGAAGCAGCTGTCTGCTGAAACAAGAATGGTGTCCACCTGCTGCAGCTGCCTGGCTGAGGCTGAAACCCAGACAGAGGGGCAACAACCTCCCCACGCAGACACCTACACCCAGAAAGACCTCCTGAGGACTGAAAGAGCTGCCCAGACCTTCAGTTGCAGGGAACTCCAGAATCTGGAAGTTCCTCTAGGGCCTGAAGACAGAGGTGGGTGTCATGGGTGACAGTGTGCCCAGCTGGACAAATTTTTTGAGCAAGTTCCCATGCTGCAAGAGGAACTCACCAGGCAGCATAGGATCCAGGAATCCAGGTGACAGACTGATGCATGGCATTGTACTAAAAGAGGGGAGATTTACATTAGATGTTTGGAGGAAAGTCTTTAGTCAGAGGGTGGTGAGGCACTGGAACAGGCTGCCCAGGGAAGCTGTGGATGCCCCATCCCTGGAGGTGTTCAAGGCCAGGCTGGATGGGGCTCCGGGCAGCCTGGGCTGGTGGGAAGTGTCCCTGCCCATGGCAGGGGGTTGGAGCTGGATGGGCTTTAAGGTCCCTGCCAACCCAAACCATTCTGTGATTCTGTGAATTCATGGCATTGGCCAAACAAAGCATTTCAGTGCTAAAACAACAGCGGAGCAGGGCACTTTTTGGTCAGTATTTCTCAGAATAACAAAGCTCAGTGTATTACGGGTCGGTCCAATTCCCCTGAATACTGATGTGGGAAATAGCACATAAAGCATGGAGCCTTCAGTGATTTTAGTAACTGGAATCTACCAACGGGACTTTTCTAGGAGGAAAAGCATTCACTGGTGGTTTGTTCCTAAAAGGAACCCCAGGAGAAATGTAAGCAGTATCAAGCTATTTGAACTGAAGCAAGGAAGAAACAAATGAACTAATTTTAGTGTCTTTTTGTCAAACAATTAAGAATGCAATAATGTTCAGAGTTTTAAATGTAATTGTAAGGGAAGAAATAACAGAAACGCCTTAATTACCTTGTTTTAAGGTATATATTGTAGAGGTAGCTGAGAAGTTTGTGGCTGTGATCACGTTCTCTCGGTTTGAAGTATCAAGTTCCACTCTTGTCAGTTTTTCAACATCACTGTGGAAACTGCTGACTTCCCCAGTTGGGAATGTCGCATTGGTCAGGTGTCCATCGGAGTCGTACCTGCAACACATGATGTTAAAGTGAGCCACGAAAATACATCACTGTTGTCTTGTATATGCTACTACAATTAAAAAAAGAAAAAGAAAAAAAAAGGTGGGGGGGAAAGTATCGTCAACACGTTATGAAAAGGTCAGTAAGTAATTCAAAACCTCTGGAGCACTGTTTCTAACGTGTCTCTTCAGTTCCACAGATAAACAGTTCGTTCTTTCTGATGGTTCACAGAGAAAACAATGCAGAACAATGGTTGGTGCTTGATACTGTTCCATATTAATGCCTCCCATCTTCAAAATCTTATTGATCCAAACACATCTTTACTCATCCAAGAGAGCTCACTGATACTGCAGACGTATTTGCATGAGTAAAACCAATCCATGTTCATAAAATATAAGCCTACTCATGCAGGTAGGAAAGCATAATTAAGTTTTCAGGTTTTATTAACTGTCTCCCCTCACTCACAAAGCATTCCTCAGCTGGTGTATCAACTGGCAAAGCCCCACTGCCTCCAATGGGGAGCTCTTCCAATTCACATCAGCAGATGAGCTGGCCATGTCTTTCACTTTCATGTGCTGGCATCCTTTCTTTAGGACCCTTATTTACCCCTAATTACTCATACAAAATCTGTATGTCACAAAAAGTATTGGTGAACAAAATCAGGAATTTTCTTTTCCACCCGATATAAAAAAGAAAAATAGAGCAGCTGTTCTTTTCAAATGAAACACTGGAGAATGAACGTATCGAACATCTTGCATTTTTTTTTGACAAATAAATTCATTAAATGTTAAATACAATATAATTCCTCTCTCTTTCACCTCTTCCTGCCCTCATATATCACACGATTTCCTTGCATTCCTCCCTCGTGCCACTCTGTGCCAATTGACTGGGTGCCACACCCAGTGATTAAAACTGATTCAGAGCACTACTTTTCATCGTTAGAAAACTCTGTGAATGTTGGGCAATTATATTTCATTTACAGCTTGATCAAACAGATATGACAGCTTGCTAAGTTATGTGAGTTTTCTACCATAGCACAGAAAAATCCTCAAATCATGCATTTTTAAGGTGTAAGTGCAGACAGTTTATTGGGATGTAGCTGTGCTTATGAGTCAGGATGCACCTCTGCTAAGGACCCACTTTTGCTGCTGGATGCTGCTAATAATGAGATACACAACTCCCCATGTAGCTGAAAATGGGAATCATAAGAATCACACAATATCCTGAGTTGGAACAGACCCACAAGGATCATCGAGTCCAACTCCTGGCTCTGCACAGGAGCACCTAGAAATACAGAATCATAGACTAGATAAGGTGCTGAACAATTAAAATGAGGCTGCAGAGCACATGCCAAGATGGTCCCACTAACTTCAGGGAGAACACTCAGCTAAGTGTCTCAGTAACAGTGTGACCATCTAAAGGGCTTTTTTATTCCAGATTGCTCCAAGAAACCAGCCCTCTGAGGACAGAGTCTGCCACCTTTCACATGATGAATAGTAGCACACTTGGACTCTGTTCTTGTAGGGAAATGTCCTACCCATACTAATAGGGGCAGGATCACGACATATTTCTTAATGTTAATTTGGTGCCCAGTTATGCCACTGTTAATCATGCCGGTGACTGTTTAATCATGCAAATAATTGCATTGATTTCAGTACTCACATGAGGAAGTGCTCACCAATATCAGAAATGCACGTTTGGGGATAGAGCTTCACAATCTATTTGCATTTCTGTGTGTAGAACAGTTAAGAGTTGTATCATTTCAAAGGGAAAGCGGTCTAATTAATTTTTTCAGAGAGGGTTGTTTCTTGCAGGTGTTTTCTTGTCCTTGATTTAATAGAGGCCCTGTGCCCCCCCTCCCCTTTTATGGCTTTAATGATATAATATTAAAAAAAAAACAACCTAGATGACCGAAATTGTACATTAGCTATAATTTTATGCAAGAGCTCTTTCAGTACTTCCATTCCATCAGATTAGAGTAGATGGATGACAAGTACTTTTGTAGGTGATTTTCTACCTCTTAATAATCTCCCTCTGTGAGTGAATCTGACATCTAGGTAGATGTTCTGAACAATTCATTATCTTTGCTCATATTCCCAAGTACATGTGATATGTGTTGTTAAACAAACTCATCCCTATTTCAGCTTGACAGTGCTATGGGTTGAACTTTTGGATGTGAATGCAAAACTTGTTTAAACAGAAAAGGTGATTCTAAGCAATCGGAAAGTTGCTCATACGTTAATCCTCTTGGCTCCAATACTATGTTTATACATGACTTGAAGCAATTCACATCTAAGTTACCCTTACCAAAAAAATCTAATTTTTAAAGTGAAATCAGGTGTCAGTTCAGAATGCAACCTGTCTGGAAAGAAATGTTTGCTTAAAGGATGACTAAGAACCATCATCCCCTATGACCTATTAATAGCAAAAAGGGAAAACCAAGTCCTGAAAACCCATCTATTCAGCACAGCATTTGTTATAGTCAATTGTCCCTCTGACTGCAGCAGCTTGGGTGACACCGGTATCTCAACCACTCAGGAAGTTGTAATATATTATGAAGATGACTTGAAATATCGGCCTGAACAATAAATATTAATAATATGACTTCACTATTTAATCTTGCTGTTATTTTTGTAATGTTAACAGCTGTAATTCTGTTAATTCTACCGACTGATCTAGATTGGTAGAAGTACACGGTCACGCAGTCGGTACAACTGAAAGGACAGTGTCTTTCCAAGTATCTCTGCATGAAAAAATCAGTATTACATACAATGGCGGGCACCTGCAAGCAGGCAAAATCCTTTAAAAGAAAATCTCACTAAGCATGAGTCCTACTTTAACAAACTACTTGCCAGAAGACAACAGACATGAGCAATAATTGTCTGAAAAGGTCTACACTCAGGGTCTGTTGGACAGAGTAAGAGTACTGATATTAAACCCACTGAGAAGCACATGACTGCACATAATCTGCTCTAACATGCTCAAACAATCAAGGCCCTGCAACGATGCATGTTGTTCAGCATTTTAAGAAGTAATAGATGTGACTTGGAGCTACTGTGAAAGCTTTTTGAAAGTGTCATTGGTCCATGGTCGGGATTGATCCCATCCTCAGGTAGGGATTTAAATGGATCAGTCCTGGTGCTGTAGTTATTCCAAGGAAGCACATATTTGAATTAAGTTCTGCATGTAATAGGTACCACTCTTCAGTCAATGTTTAAACAGCACCAGCACAACAGT
Organism: Cygnus olor; assembly: GCF_009769625.2. Taxonomy (NCBI): domain Eukaryota; kingdom Metazoa; phylum Chordata; class Aves; order Anseriformes; family Anatidae; genus Cygnus; species Cygnus olor. Next base: position 20,374,125 of record NC_049181.1, on the reverse strand, counting down.
GAGCTTTGTATTTTTGCACAATGCTTTTAACTTCTAACAGTAGGTGCCTGATAATGAGAACGGAACCAGGAAGGCCCTGTATGGTTTTGTTTTCCTGCTTATTGTCAAAAATGGCCCTAATTGCTTATACTTAGATCAACTCTGTCAATTCAGCCTGGTTTCGGCAGAATAATGGAAGGCAGAATAGAAAAACATCCCCTTGAATAACAAATCCCATACTCTAGGCAGCAGTTTTCTCTGCTTTTATCCTACTTGCAGTTTAATAAAAAGTAATTCTAAAATAAATGTAATGATGGTGACTCAACTGCCTCTCCAGGTGACTTATTCAGTAACTTAATTCTCCTCAATGTGTGTTCTGTTCATATCTCACCTGGACATCTTTTCACTTTTGTTTTTGACCATAAACTCCCATGCCCTACAGAAAGCAAGCATAATTCTCCTGGAACTGTGATCTGATGTGCAATGTGCAATGTTAACATATGACTTCCATCAATCACTTGTCACATCCTCTAACAGGGATTATGACAATTAATTATAAATAATGAGAAATCCTGATACTTCACACCTCTTTACGAATCAAACATGAATTTTCTCTTGGGTTGCTCTCTCTCTGGGACCAGTCTGTGATGTTCTGACTGTATCTTTACTGTCTTGTCTTGCTCTTAAGGAGTCCTGTCAAATGTCTCAACCTCTTGCTTGTAAGGCCACTCCTGATACATATCCTTTTGCTATTACATACTTTTTTTTTTTTCTTTTCATTATATATTCTCTTCCCCTGCTGACAGGACAAGTCCACTCTTGTGTTTGAACATTCCTTCCACTGAGATTCTAAGTTTCTTTTGTAACACTCCCTTCTCCTATGAGTATAGTAATTTTCCCTTTTTTGCCTTCCTCAAGAATTTTGCAAATCTGTGATTCATATCACAACTTGCCTCTACTTCTTTAGATACCAAAAATTCCAAAACCACATTTGCATTTAGAGAAACAGAGATTCACAGTAATGAAATATGAATGACGTATAATTTCAGGCAGTTTTTTGCTACTTATAATGGGCACTATGCACAGAGCTTTTACATATGACAAGCACTTAAGAAATGATAGTGTTTCATATTGTAAAAGCTTGTAGAACAGCACTGCTTGTCCTTTCTCGTACAGTGTTAGTAGCAGGGTGTCTTCTGAAATTACTAGAACTGACTCAAAAAAATTCAATGTTTGTTTAAAACAGTGTTCCTTACACCAGGCACTTAACGTCATGGACTTACTCATACACAGTTGTCCATCCATTTTCATTGCTTTTGGTTGCTAGAAGTCCTGTGTTTCCGGGATATGTCATCAGAGCCAGGTTGTAGCCTTGGGCATAAACCCTTTTCAGAACCCCATTGCTGCTTATGGTCAGCCAGTACACCTGGCCGCCTGGCACCACGACCCACAGGGGTAAGCCGCTCGTGTCTCTGCGGATGTGCACTGAATTCCCATTGCTGCTGGTGATCGTGCCAATATCCCCTTCACTGCTGTAGGTGAAATTGTAAATATAGTCCCTCGTGATGAGGTTCAGTGTGTGCAGGTGGGTGCCGTTGATGGTGAACTGATACAGTTCTTGATCTGCCGGTGAGGCAATCTCGTACATGTTTGTGTCACTGAGGTGAGCCTTGTTCCGGCTGACTGTGCGGATGCGAACATTTCCAAGGTCTGCTACATACAGCGTGTCATCAGGAGAGACTGCTAGGGAAGAAGGTGCTTTCAGCTTTGCATCTTTGGCATATCCACCATCACCTGTGGGAAAAAAATGGCAGTTTTAGTAATCTGTAATGTCTGTATTTAAGCTGAACCTTGAAGCCTGCCACACTGCTTCTTCTCAGGATCATTTACTTGTCAATAAAATAGTATCTTCTTCCCATTAACTAAACCCCCATTATCTAAAGTTGGTACAATTCTAGATCAGTCTCAATAAAGACAAACAAACTATAAATTATCTAATTTACATCATTTCTGCTAACTCCAAAACCCTGTTGCTCAGGGAAGTATTGCATGGCAAAATGTGAAGGAAAAAAAATTATGACAGGTAAGTTTTGCTTCCTGTTTCTTGTCTGCTGGTATGTAGTCCGAATAGAATTGTGATATAAATAAAACAGAAAATAAAAATCAGTAATTCAGTTAAAATGACAGTGAACCAAAGATTAGTTTGTACTTATTAAAAGCTCACACTACAGGAAAATAAATTATAATAGCCAAAAAGGGCCTTCAAAATCACCCCTTCTGATATTACTCGATAATTTACTTGGTATATATAAATACTGTGTATTTCAAGGTTCAGGGAGGATATTTGCATGATTGTGGGCTGTATATGCATATCTAAATGACTTTACATGGCCAGGATTTTGTGTAACTAACAAGAAAGCATATTAAGCCTCACTCTTGGAGAACAACATGTTACTGTTTCTATTGCTCCCCTTCTCCTGACTGAAAAATGCAATTTGATGGAGATTTTCAGCATACCCTTTGCTGCCTTAGAAACAGACAAATTAGCTGGTCTCTCTGCCAGCCTGACCCTGCCTTTCACCAACCCAACACTGGCACAATCATTAGATTTGCCACAGGTTTTATTTTTTGAACTGAGGGGAGATTCCCTCAATAGGAGCCCTGGACAGCATCCTATTCAGCCCCGGTCAAACAGAGCCATAACTGAAGCTGGCAGCATGTGGCAAAGCTCATGAGACTGATTAGCAACTCTGGGTCAGGAACTCACCTCCCGTGGAAGACCACTGACATTTTTTTTCTCTCATTTCTTGACATACTTAATGTTTTCTTGTCAGTAATTAACCTTTTGCTTGAAACAGGAGGCTTAAGAATTATGACGGTATTACGAAACTGAACAAAGTGGTTCTTGGAGATGACAAGATGACAACATACCGCATTCCTCTGTAGATGGGAACACTCTCCTTTGTTCCATCATTAAATAGGTTTGTATGAAAAAAAAGTCAAAATTAGTTTTCTTGCATTTAGGGGAGAGCTGTGCTGCTGAGAACGCCCAGGGGCGTGGTGTGTCTGAGACTGGTGGGCCCAGTTTGAAAAGCACAAGGAAGCAGACATTTTGAATAACATGTGTTTGTATCATTTAGCTAGGTGTGCCGTGGGACATGAACAATGGGAAGGTGTGAGCCAGTGCTTTTCACTGGATGTGGAACATTCTGGTACTCTCTGTGGTGAAGAAGGCTGCCTGATCCAGTAGCATTTAGGTGCGATCTGCACTGGGGCTCATACCATCTTCAGCATGAGTAAAGCTGACACAAAAAAACATACTTGGAGATCATTTTGAATTGTGTGTAATCTCTGTATTCAAACAGGAAAATCTAAACCCACCCAGAGGTTCCAGTGCCAACTGAAAGACTCACATCTCTGCACCCAATGGATTAAACAAAGAGCTGCTGATAAGCTTTTCAGTTTTCCAAGAAAACCGAACTATTGCTCAGTTCTTCTTCCTTCTGTCACTTTGCTGGTCTGCAGCTGTGCTGGAAGGTCTCAACAGACCAGGGACAGGAAAAAAAAAAAAAAGTGTTGTCTTACCTGAAAAACAGTCACAATTAGGATCAATCTTGCAGTCACAATCTGATGGGGCTCCAGCGATTATGGAGATCTCACCGTTGGTTGTGACCTGTTGTATACGGTTGATCTTTCTTTCATCTGTCTCTGCAATGTAGAGGATCCCACTGTGAGACACAGCGATGGCTCTGGCTGACTCCAGGGTGGAATGGATGGCCACCTTGTTGACGATGAAGTGGTCGATGCCCGGCACCTGGCAGTGAATGGGGCGCCCTGCAATGATGCGCACGCGCCTGTTCTCAGAGATCTGCAGGACGATGTTGTTGTCCAGGACATACAGTGAGTTGTCTAGGGGGTTCACTGTGAGGTCTGTTGGCCACTCTAGCCGCACCTGGGAAAACAAATCGAGGGGAAGGCAGGGAAAAGAAGACAAGAAAAAAAATGATTACAACAATAAGACAATTGTGTTCAACCATCTCTGATGACCATGTCATCAAGGCACTCAGTGGATTTGCCCACTGCTGCTATGCTACTATGGGCTACTAATTGTGTTTGGCAGAAGTTTCTACAAGTATACTCTTTTCTGAGATCCAGCACCAATATGGAACTAAACTTGATTTCAAAAGTAATTTTGCACCCTCTGAAACGTATTTGCACAAGTCCATTAAGGACGGAACTTTATTATACCTTGTGCACTCAAGCAAATAAAAGCATACACTTCATGTCACGCCATATCAGCCAGAAAATTCTCCAGGTCTGAGTGTTATTGTTCCAAGGCTGCAGTCAACACTGGCAGAGTGGAAAACAGTTAGAGGTTGTCAATGCCCTAACACTTTAATTGACCGTTAGCACAAAAGGAAAATGACATAGTAAGAGAGTACGACACATTGCCACAATTTAGTTACCAGGCCAGAAATGTTAATAAGACTGATGTGCCATAAGAAATACAAGCTCATTAATTCTTTGTAACACAGTAATACACCAATACATCAGACTTCACATAATACAGTAGCTGAGCCATAATTACTTATAAATGGTTTTGGTTTGTCAATTCAATATTTCAGTCATGGATTAAGGAAATTCTTCATACTTAAGGTGAGCTTTTTGCCTTTTTCCATGCAAGTGAGAGTACCAACCAAGCAAAGTTTCCAAACCGCGTTGGACGAGATGCTAGAAGAATGACCTCACTCGCCTGATGCTTGTTGCACCAGGATCTGGAGGAATATAGCATGTTCCCAGTTAGAGGTGGGGCAGTCTGTCACCCTGAAAGACAACTGGTATGGAGGCTGCTGTCTGCAGTGCATGCTTGCCACAGCTTCAAACTCCTCCTATTGAGAAAGCTCAGTAAGTGGTGGACTGGGAAACAGCAACGGAGGACACTGGTCCCGCTCCCCAGCTAATGGCTGATGGAGGATTTGGGTTGCAGCTTGTCTGCGGAAAGGTCAGAGAATAAGTGAGTTGCAGAGATTGCAAGACAGTCTATTTTTGTCTGTCTTAGGGTGCTTTGCTTGTTATCCTTTGTGAAGAGATGGCTGCTTTTATCTGAGTGGAATTTTTCTGGACTAAATATTTCAGCTATCAGAAGAGAATAAATGCCAGGCTAAAATGCAATGGATTTATATGCAGTTGTCACAGACGCTTCCACTATTTCATTTACTGATTTGGTTGCTTTTTTTTGTTAATTTTTCCACTGCACTAATTAAAAGATCTATGAACATAGAGACCGCAGATGCTAATACAATGCTCAGTGCTGCGGAATAACGTATGGTGGAGTGTGTGGCCACTGCAAGCCACCTGCTCGCCTGGGGTCAGCTCAAGCACCAGGCTGAAGGCCAAGTCTTTGCCTTTCGCGAGCATTGGTATTTCCTGAACAACCTCATTTCCACGAGTACATTGCTGGTTTGATAATTGATGCTTTAATAAAGCGAGGGCACTGTGGCTACTGTGTCTCGCCCTGCGTGGTTACATGGTGCACCACATAATTACGAAGGCTCACAGAGTAATCGAACTCCTCCTCGTGCCCAGTCCATTTTACTAGACAGCATAATAACTGGCATTAAGACTAATGCTGTTGAGTTCAAGATCTCTTCTGAACCAGGTGGTAGAGTCATTCCAAATGATGATAAATGTGGTGAAACGGTTGGAAACAGATTCCTCCCATAAAGGTGCTGAATTCTGGGCATGTGAGATTGCCTGGATTTCACCCAGTGTGTTAAGGCTGCTGTACACAGAGCTGCTAGTTAGTGTTTTCCTCACTTCAGCTGAGAGCTCACTAGGAAGCTGAACCCTCTGCAAGGCTATTTGCAGGAAATTTGGAAGAAACGTATCTGCAATGTACCTTTAATGCTGAACATTTGATTGCTCTATCAAAGCAAATGGATTATTTTTAATAGCAAACAGACATCCTTAACCAGTGCAACCTTAAGCAGTGCCTCCTTCACAGATCACTTTGCTGTAAAAATAATCTTTGATTAACCATAACTAGATTAGTAGTGAGAAAAACTTCGGGCTGAAACTACCTATTTTTACCATAATGACTCCGCATAACACCTGCCATGTCTTAATACCCGGTTTTCCTTCATGGACCAGGCACGTTGTCTTTGCCCCAGTGACTAAATTGAATTCCTCCCACTGTGAAGGTATGTCTGGTGTCTTGCAGATAAACAGAGACTGATTTGGACCAAAACAACTTTTTCTCTGGTTGATTTGAGGCTGGTTTTGTTTATTGAGGTAGAATAAGCTTTTATGGAAATGTCCATTTCACCTGCAGCGCGGTGCCTACAACCCACGAAGAGGTTGAGCCTTAACAGCTGTCATTATCTGCAAGCACATTTGCTTTCATACTGATCACTTCTGTAAATCTAGCTGCATTATGATAAAAATAGATAAAATTTGAGCTGGGGACATGTAAATAATTCTGGTTACTACACCTGACCTGTCACCTAGCTTTTTGCAAAGCTTGCAGAAGGATGGCTACAGCTTCTCATTCCTAGGTTTAAAGCAGTCATGGATGTATTAATGGTCTAATCCCAGGTGAAATATTAAAGCTAGCGTGTACCCGTCTGGAGGCTGCAGCATAAAAACAGCTGCTGCTCACTGCAAGCTCATGCTAGTGCAACCGGAGGGAAAAAGAGGCCAAGTAAAACAATCAAACATAGAAACAAATACAAAATGCTGAGCATTCTCAATCTGAGAAAGAATTTCAAAGATTTAGAAAACCATCTGTATTGCTTTTGTCGGGATGTAGCTTCATGGCATCTTAAGCCTGTGTGAGCTGGGGCTGCTGCCATCCCACCTAGCCCTTCTCCCCCTGCAGCCCCCGCAGCAGGACTGCTCTTTAAGTGCTCCTGCCGTCTGTGGTCACAAGTTGCTGGCTAAAAACTAATCACCTCAATCAGCTTAAGCTGAAGTGTAAGTGCACCCTTAGGTTCACTGTTACCTTAGAAAGTCACTGGTTGTTTCTTTTCTTTGCAAGCAAACTGCCCTCTGGCAGATTTCTGTGACCAAACCATCAGTTGTATTTCATTCAAAGCCAATAAACATATTACAGAGGAGCACTTAAATTCTCATCTGATATGACTGTGCCTATTAAAAAGTTTTTCCAGACAAAAAACTCAGTTAGGGTTAGAATATTAAATCAGTTAATATACGTTTAATCTGAAGCAGAACTTCACAAGCACCCGCAGAGAGCCGTCTCCCATATATGTATATTTTTTTATAACTAAAAATTGTGCCAACCACGAGTGTTTTTTCTGATACATGATGGCTTCTTTTTTTAAGCAGTGTACAGAAATGGCATTGCGGATTACCCCGTTATAAACAAAGAGACAAGATTTGTTCAGTAGCAGTCAGCACGTTACTTCACAGATCGAAATTTTCAGGTGACAATCCCATTTTAGTTCACCGGAGATTGAGCATATGCAATGGAAATCACTGCGGAAACAAGTAAACCCTTGAGCAATGAGACCTTTTGCATATAAGTATTAACATGTCAACTTTTCTGGGAATTCAGCATTTAACTGTCAACATAAAGGTTCCCGCTATATCTAATAATCAATGTCTGGTTTGAGAAGTGCAAAATTAACACCTACTGGTCTGGCTTTCTAATACATTTTTTCATGTCAAGTGTTCTGGAAAACACAAAGTGCACTAAGATGATTTCAATTTAAATGAATTCCCTCTGGGAGATCTACATTTAGGGAGATAAATAGCTCTCAGACCTGATTGATATTTTTTCCTTTCTTGCAAATACATACATGTGTTTGTATAACTATCTACCTACCTATCTATCTGGTTTTGAAAACTTGAAATATTCCTCCCATAGTAAAGGATTAAAATTAAATAAATAATGTGAGTTTTTTTTGCAAAGCAGCATTCACTAATATACTTCTTGTACATACACAAACGGGCAAACATTTCAGTGTTAGTTCGTGAAGAATACCATTTTGCTTTTGGTTTTGACCATATGGCTAAAACTTGTGCACGTTTTTCACAATAATTTACAACTGTGGCATTTTTGGTGTTATTTGAAAGAAATCAGACCAAACACACTCTACAGTTCATATCAAAGTAAGAAAAGTAATGAGGGAAAAATTTATCCTTGTACACAGATGCAGATTTCAAGAGTTTAACTGTTTGAGGTGCTGGGGTAAATTTCACTAGGATAAACTTCATTTATCGTGGATTAAAAGAAGCTGCACAAATCCATAAAAAGGCTCCACCATTGCTTTGATTTCTTGCCATGCATTGCTTGTATGTTTTGATTCAACGTCATGTAGTAGCATGAAATTCATGCCAAAATTTTTCTGATAGTCCTGACTGATGGATTACTTCCTATCTGTACTGCTCAGCATCAAGCACTTTTATTTATGCTAACTTTGTGTGCGTTCAGCTGTACGATATGCATTCACAGACCTGATCACCACCTCCTCCATATTTCTCTGTTGCTGCTAAATTCGTTTTCTCATCTCCTCCTATGTATACTCACTTCAGCTGCTGTTTCCAGTCCTACCCGTGTTTCACACCACAATGTTATTCTAAATGGTGTTTTACTGTTTTTCACTTTTCTGTCTAACCCCTTCACTTTTCTTCTCCTTCCCTACGTGAGAAAAGGCTTGGAGGAAGGACTTGCCCAGGTGGTCCATCAGGGATGAGCATGTAGTTTGCAAGGCTGAAGGAGACTGGTTCTGCTTCCCTGAATGTTTTACAGGATGTCTCACTACATATATTTCTCTCTATTTTCTCACAGTTGACAACCACAGATATTTTTTCATCATCTTCTGTCAGTTTGATCTCACTTCTGGGCTCTTCCTTTTGTTGACACTGACACTGTCAGCTCCTCTCAGCAGCTTAGCTTCTTCCTTAATGGCACACAGAGCCACAATTCAGCTCATGCAGTCTGACACGGGGGAACACTTCCCCGTGGTGGGATTACAGCTTCCTCCCACGCTGAATGAGCCTTTGTTTCTCATGCTCCTGATGCTGCATATTATAAAATTTGGAATTATACAGTTCAGTTGTAGCAGCCCCTGCTCTAAACTTTACAAATGTTGCTTTCTCTGCGTTCATCGTTCCCCAGTGCAAAACCCAAATAAATGAGTTTTGCAGCCCAACGACCGCTTTTTTCTACCCTAGGCTGGGAAAGCAGCTGTGGCACATTTACAGATGCAGCTCAGAGGTTTAAGGCCACCAACGCCCCGGGATCATGGCCTGGGTACTCTGCCTGCCAGCCTACCTCTGCCGTTAATTATTTCCAGTGGATGAGGGAGCAGCGGAGGAGCGCAAAGGCAAGGACCACACCACCGGTTTTCACTGCTCGTCTTCCTTTGCTTGCTGCAAGCTTCGCTGTGCTCTCTGTTTCCAGCTCTCTTGTTGTTTCATAATTTCTTTTTTTATGATTTTTTTTTCTGTTTCACAACTTCAAAGACTGTATGAGGAATCTTGGGTCTACTAAATTGATAGAAGAGTTGATTTCTATGGGGACAGGTTTCACGCTGCCTTTATTTAGTAATAGAAGATTATCCAGAAACACATAAGCCCATTGACTATGAAAATCAATGGGACTTAGATTCCTAAGCCATTTAAGTCTGTTTAAACATGGTATCCATAGTTTATACAGGTTATGAAAAAAATACTTTCTTAAACACCCAGAAGGAATTTAAGAAGTATTTCTAGCAGGCTGGTACCTCTGAGAGGAGGAATCTGAGACTCTTCAATTAAAATGTCTGAAAATAGACCATGAATTTGAATCTAACCCAAATGTGTCCTCAGTGCTGGAGTGGGAATAGATGTCCTCCAAGCATACCTCTACAGTTAATTTGCATGACCAAAAGGAGGGAGGGGGAGTAGCTGGAAATCCAGCTAACAGGACTATCGCTGGTGTCCCTCACTTTCTAACTTGCACTACTAGGTACTGTGCTGGGAAGATGAGATGGCACAGAAGTAAGATTGCATAAATCTCAATACATCTCTCACTAGTTTTGGCCTCATCTTTCCATTCTGGGTCCAGAATTTATGGATGCAGAAAGCCATTGTGCTGCCAATACAGAAAAGGTGGGAGAAAGATCTTGAAAAGCTTAAATTGAGACAGTAATTAAAAGCTGTTTGAGAATAGTGAGAGGTGGGAGCTAGTATATTGCAATGTCTTTTGCTTTCAATAACTCCTGAGGTTTATGAAAGCATCTAGCCTGAAAACTGAGAGGAAGAGAGGATACACCGAAATGAAATTTCCAAAACTGAAAAAAACTCCAGCTCACAAAGAAAGCAAAAACCCTCCCTGAGAGCAAAACCAGCTGCTGTGAACACATCGCCCAAATATTCTGGCTCTGCCCTGAACACTCAGTCAAACTCAAGACTTTTTTTTTTTTAAATTAAACCTTCCTACAGGCTTGTGCCCAGAATTCTGTGATTCTGTCTCTGCAGAATCGTGAGCTGTGACGGTGGTGCTACTCCTTGGGCAGCTCTCCCCTGGCCCTGGGCTGGGCAGGAGGTGACACCGATGGAAGAACAAACTAGTTCTTCACCAAACTGGAGCAGAGAGTTAATGCAAAACCAATACAGACAAGTTTTGATTTTTTTTCCCTGCAAATTATACAGATTTTTTTTTCATGGATAAAAAAATTCTAGGCATGAAAAGCAATTGAAATAATTTGAGTCCTTACTTTTTCAGAAATTATCACCAAGATTAATTGTTATCATAACATGATTTTCTGCCATCGATTTTTCACAAGTACTTACACAATAGATACTGAAACTGAGCAGAATCAGTGTAATCCAACTAGCTGTCATCTTGCGTTGAAAGCAAATGCATACTGCTCTTAGGCTTCAAACAGCTAATAAAAGTACTTAGGCACCCTGCATTTTGCAGAACAAACAAGAAAACTGTACGCCTTGCAGAAATTCTACGTAACTATCATTTATATCGAGTAGATACTTGCATGAAAACTCTCTGGAGAGTATTTGATCCTTGTCTGAGACTATAAGCAGGCACTCTGTTTTAAATTTTTGTCAGCTAAGGGCATTGGTTATTGCTGTGATGCATATTTGGATTTGCATTATCAGATTGTGCCAGAAAAGCATACAACGATAAAGTTTAGGACTAATGTTCTCAAGAAAAATTCAAGATGTATTCAGAAAGGCTCTCAACTTCTCTAGCAGATCCTGGATCTCAGGTTCTCAGTATTTTCTAGATCTAGAAAGCAACAGGAGTCTCTCTACACAGTGCTAGATTTAGATATTTCTAGAAACTGTTTTATAAAACTTCTATTTTCCTTTATTCCTTAAAACCCCAAAACAGTGAAACAAATAGTATATGTTATGAATCCTCCTGGATGGAAGCATGCAAAAATCATTTCACAATGAAATGACTGGCTTACGACTAGGCTACTTATACCAAGTTTCAATCATTTGACCTCTCCTGATTCCCTGAATTTTTGACGTACCCTTCATGAACCATTCAACGTGCTTATTATAGTTCATACTAGGAGCAGCAAAAAACGTTGGCTTTGTTGTTACCGTTGATATGGACACAGAAATCTAACTCTGAACTGGCAAGAAAAATTTAAGAAGAAACACATATGGATGGAGGACGTAGGGGGTTTTACATCATATCGTGACTTTCTCCAGTTTTCACCAGAGATATCTACATGCTGTTCAGTTTTCCATTTTGCTTTGAGCAGTTGATTGAATGGCTATTGAGTGATATTCAGATGCTTATGATTTTCCTGCAGTGTGACCTACATTGCTAAACTTCATGAATTTATCCTCCAAGGCAGTGCATCATTTTGCATGCGGTTCCCGTCCCAGTGGAATCTATCAGCAGGAGATGAGGCCCAGTTTGTAAAAGCTGCATGTCCTTCAGACAGTTTTAGCTAATTTTTTTGCAAATATGAGCGCTATTGTCAGAGTAACATACTGCATAAAGTGCTGCTCTCTATCATTCTGTTTGCGTCTCTCTGTGCCCAAACTTGAGAATGCACAGCTATAAATGCAACCTCTGTATGGCATGCTACAAATGGATACAACCAATTTCTGTCTTGACATTTGCTTTTTTTTCACCCTCCACTAACACAGTGCCTATTCATTCATTTTTACTTGGCAGAAACAATGGTAGAAAAGATGCTGAAGCCAAGCCAGCATCATGAAGAGGAGAAATCAGGCGTTCCTCACTGCCATCTCCCAGGCACAGCCCCTTACTTCTGTGGTTGCCACAGCTTGCTTATGTTTGACTTCAGCAGCTTGTAAGGATAAATCAGTCCTAACAGTAATACTGGAGATATCGCTAATACCTCCAAAGCAACACTTCCCGGTACTAAAACCTTTTTAGCCTTTGTTTATAACTAGCTTTGAGACCCAACAAGTACCCAGACAGCAAGGGAACACCACCCTCTAGAGTTCCCTCATGCTGCCATGCTTCAATTTCCTGCCCTTTGTAAGCAGTTATTATTACAGGGTTGTTTTGACAGGATCTACAGACTTTCAGGTTCCCCTTAGCACCTGGAGCAATTTGCAGGCCAGACTGATCGCCATGCTGGCTTTTCTGAACCCCCTCCCAGCAGCTGCTGTGGTGCAATGCTTTCAGTCATGCAACCATTCCCACACTTGCTTTTATAGTTTCAAATGCAGCAGTTTGCAGCTATGTAAAATTTCAATGACCTGACAATAGAATTAAATGCCTACGTGTTTTTATTTTTCACTTACACTGGTTTTATGTGTTTAATTTCAGTAAGCTTTCACCTGACCTGCCATGGAGAGACCAAGAGTACAAAGACCAGCTCTTACTCTGGTAGGACAATCTAACTCTGACTTAGTGCAATAATTTCTTTCCCTGCAGCACAAAACATCTCTGAAGGAAACACACCATCACCTTTGGTGACTGTGGGCCTCAAAGCTCTCCTGTATTCAAGCTCCAGACTTATTTGGTCTCCCTCACTCTAGTTCTGTGCAACATCTCCAAATGCCCAAAGCAGAACACACTGGGCAACCTGAAAGATTTGGAATAGAGGCAATAAAGCCAGCTCCAAGTGAAGTTATTCACTTTATAACACACAAAACCTGCTGCATCTGTGCCTTTTACTCCACAGATTGTGTTGGGTTGATTGGTGAGAGGACGAGAGATACACACACTCAGTACCAGCCCTGACAATCTTAGAAAAATGGCTTAAGTAGTAATCACCTTCATCAAAGCACATATTTCTTAAATTACAGGTAGGCATTATTACTAGTGGATGTGGATGAACAACTGGATTGAAAGAAAAGGAGGGACACTGCCTACTTGGCTTGCCCCCACATGCTTCCATTGATACCTACATTCCCTTCTCATCAGTGGGCTTAGAATCCTGGAAGACAGGGACTGGGCTTTCATTATCTGACTACTTATGGTAGCTCTGCAGGACATGTAAAAACACATATACATACATGTATGTATATAGACAGTTATATGTGCATATATAGGTATCTATTAAGTATAAATATATTCTTCATGCATACATTTTGTCCACTACGTCTCCTCAACAGATGAAAAAATCAGATATAGTCATGGATGTATCTCAACCTACTGCAGATTCTCACCAGCCTGGCAAAAATTTACAGCAGTGTAATTCAGCAATGCAGATACAGGACATCTGCCATAAATAACTCATCACCAGACTCCATCATGCTGAAACCATATTTAACCAGAAGATATAATCAAAGGCTACTTGTGCATACAAACTAAAATGTGAAGCAGCCAGAGGAACTGGGTGCATGAGAAAGTGACGGGAGAACCTCAGAACTAGCCAGCCCTGGTTGCACCCAAGAACACTGACACAGGGCTGAGCTGTTACCTTCTTGCCAGTCATCTACTTCTTGCAGGCATTTCTTCTTGCAGTTTGTCATTAGAAAAAAAATCAACAAAAAAACCCGTCTGTGAATAGCAAAAAGTCAGATAAAAATCATGAGCAGCAGTCTGTCAGGTCTCCTCTTCACCTTGGATCACATGAAGTGTACAATGCTCCATTTCTCAACAGTCAAGAAAAAGAATGCGATTGCTGCAAGAGCTGATTAAAATGTACATAGTATTTTTACTCAGTAGTAATGCATTATTTATGGCAGATAATTGAAATAAATTGCTGTTCTACAGGTGACCAATAGAAGAACAGCACTTGGGACTTTAAGGAAGAAATTGCAGCATGACTTCATCGCATGGTATCTCGCTTCTATAACTAACATTTCAAATTCAGTGATAGAATAATTTGATTAGAATATAAATTAGCCGTGATGAAACCATCCTGCTTTCTGTTTGATATTCTAAAAATCACATTATACACCTACAAGTTTGATTCACGAGCTCTCGCAGGTTCTTTTCCACCTTAGGTCCTAATCCTATGAGCCTCCTTTCTCTCAGTTCCTGTTAAAGGGAGGGTACTTAACCTCTCCTCCATCCCTGGGAAAAGATTATTTCATCTTCTACCTGAAGATCCTTTTTTAAAAAGGTTTTCAGCTTGTTTTTTTCTTCAAAGTATGGATACTAGTGACTGCTTTTTCCTGCATATGCTATTATCACTGGAATTATTTTGTACAGGTTTCTGGTTACCAAAGACTAACTTCAATTATTCAAGGGGGGCTCATTTCAGAAAAGGTTTGAAAATGCCTCCATAGAGGCTCTGGCCCTGACCTGCTTTGGTCTGTCCTTCAGAAGCACATACATCCTCTTAGGATAGTTGCTCCTTGCTACTCACTTGCCACCCACTACCCTTTCAATTAAGCTTGGCAAAGCACCCAAAGAGAAGCCCTGGTTCCACTGAAGTCAGTGGCAAAACAGCTGCTGATTTTGCTGGGGCCACGACTTCCACTCTTGTTAGTTCCTTTGGTACTCCAGCAAGGGCAGAGAAGAAAGGACAAGAAATCAAGCAGCGGAGTAAAAAGAACCAGAGGATAGGACAACTTTATACTGGAAAAAAAATAACAGCTTTTCTGGACTACTTGATACATCAAGAATTAGAAAAAATAACAATAAAGCTCTGGAAGTCTCCTGTGAGGAAGACCACAAATAAAGGGCTAATAAATCATCGTTTGTGCTTTGTGTACTTTCTGTTTGGTGATTTCAAGCATACATATAAAACATGCTTCTGGAAAGCACTGAGATACACAGCGCAAGGATTCTGAATATTTGAGATGCATTAATTATGCTTAACTAGAAGAGCGTGGCAAAAAGCCTCACCCAGGTAGAGGACTAAAAGCAAATGAAGAGCAGTAGTTTTGCAATGCTTTGGTACAGTGAGAACCAAGCTGCTGCTTTTTGATGGCATGTACCTCTCTAACACAATGACAATACTAAATACCTGGTGTTAAAACAAGACAAGAAGAAAGCGTTTTTTGCTTTCCACTTTTACAAGAATGCAGTTTAAACTGTCAAGTTTGTAGAGAAACACCTAAAAAGACAGTGTGTGGTCCTCCAGCCTGTAATACTAATGAATTAATTGGCTCTCTGTAATCCTGCAGTTGCTTTGTGCTATCCTGCTCTCACCCTGGCTTGAAAGTACTTCAGCCTAGAATCATTTGGGTTTTCTGCCGGCAGCTCACTCCCCCTTCTTCTACCCACTCATCAAATCATGTTTTTGTCTTCACATTTACCTTTCCTGTCTTCAAACGCATCCAGGGAAAGTCCTGTTCAGGCTGCTTGCTCCAATGAGCAGCCCCTCATCACTGCTCTCAAGTGAGGTCACCGTGTCCTGGCAGCTTTTTGTTCTGCTCAAAAGGCTTCCACAATGCCACTGAAGCATATTGTGCCCGTGCAGACGCTGGTGGGTAATGCCTGCAGCTCTTGTGACTGCGGAAGCAATGTCAGTGTTTGCTTTGTTGAGAAATAAACTACATTTTAAAGCGATTCTGCTCATCTTAACTCCCATTTTGCAGCATTCTGTTCCTCACTTCACTATTTCATGGAGGTCTTCGACAGAACTACTTACTGCTCTCTCCTCCGCACCAGTCATTCAAGGCAGGCTGCCCAGGACATGGCATTCTTGCCATGGGTAGGTCCCTGTCCAGTCACTCCCCTTAAACCCTACTCTAGAAATGTGCCTTTTAATTTGACCTATGTAAGCAAATTGCCCACATAAGTAACGCTGTCACATTTTTACGAGGGAGCAAAACATTTTGCAGTGTCACTGAAGTTTATGTGAAGCAACACGATATAGATGGTTCCCTCACATGGCGAACTGCTGAACAAAGGCTGATGAAGTGCAAATGTCAAGAAAAAGTCTTCAAACCAGACCTTTCATTTTGGAACACAGCAGTGACAGTTATTAACACCATCAATCAGGCTGGAGCTATTGCTTTGGCACAGACTCATGCCTAGTGGGACTGACATCAGCTTGAGAACAAGGCTGTGGTTACAGGCTAAGAGAAAGCTCTTGGGATTCATTTTCTGTTGCCTTGCAAATGTTTAGTCTCTCCATTTGCAGGGAATGTGCTCGAGATTGGTTTAAACTATTCCCAAACACTAACTGCGCAGATATAAATGACTTGAGGTTCACAGTGGTGGAAATTCAGCCCACATATTTCTCAGGGGAGGAAAGATAGGGGACGAAATTGCAAGATGGTCGAAATAGCTCCTGATTCCCTCCTCAGCTCTCACCACAGCAATGGAGGCAGAAGAGAAACGAAGCTTATCGCTCAAGCTGAGGTGAAGTGTTTTTTCCTTTCACACAAAGACTCCCACAATGTCAATATAACTTCTATGATCACTGGATCTAATGAAGTCCGTTTTCCTAAGGACTTCTGTCTCATGGCTGACTGACTTGGGAGTTTAATAAGATCCAAGCACCAAATGAAGCTTCTCCTCTGAATGGGGCATTTATTAGATCCCGAGTGGAATCTCTGGAGTTTAATAAAAGAAAGCTCATGCTGCAATATTTCCTTTTGAAAGGGCAGTTTAGGTCTTTCTCCTGCAACTGGCTAATATTTTTTATGGAACTTGTAGGAATGTAATTGCTGTGAAGGCTGGTATTCCTCTACAAATTTGTTGGAAATCAGCCAAAGATTTTGATTTACTGGGAGGAAAAGAATACTGAGAGATGGACAGACAGACATTCCCACACAAGCAATGCATTCTCATTTGCTATCAATAACTAGGCTAAAAATCGTTATACACCCTAGGGATGCAGCAAACACTATGAGAGTGGGCACATCTGTGGAAAAAAGCAACCCCTTTGCCTTTGATCTAGACCAGAACTGAATCCAGATTCATCAGGCAGTGAAACAGACTGAGGATCCCCTCTCTTCTCCTTCTTTCACTCTCCACCCCAGTCTCCTCCCTTAGTACGTCTGTCATGGCTCGCGCCCAGGAGGCCCCAGCACAGGTCCTGCTGTGGGGTGACCACCCCCAGCCTGCCCATCGCTGGTGCATGTTCAGAGACCAGCCAGCAGGGCAGCAATGTGAGAAGTCAGTACGAGTATTTCAGACCAAAACTTATGTCTGCGATTTAGAGTACCTCTAATAGTCGTTCTATCCAAAGGGAAGTGGTAAATTAGGTGCTGTAGCAGGTAACTTTGTTCTCTTTGGTTGGGCTTCTCAAGGAAATTTTTGGTAGAACATAAAGCTATGAGATGAATCAATCCATGGAACCTCCAGATTAGATGTAAATATATAAGGTTCAACATGGGCTTACTGTTCACTTAACTATTCACTTAACCTACAACAAAACAGCTTTCAAAGAACTTAATTTGTTCTTTGGGAGAATGGGAGCCAGTCCTAGAAGAAGCCAAGGACCAAGCTGCAGAGGCACTCATGTGAAAAGTCCAGCATTCAGATTCTGGGTATAGATAAGTGAGGTGAATATTTAAATTCACAAATCAAATGAATACCAACATCCCCTTTTGATATTCTTGAAAAATGTTTTGCCTTTAAAGTTTAGCTCTTGCTCATGTGATGGTATTCAGGGTTTTGTGGACAGCATTTACACATAATATGACCAGCTCTACCACAAAGGAAGCTACTGGATAGCTGATCCTAATGTAAGTGACTGCCAAAATCCTGGCACCTATGGTGAGTGCTTACACGTGTAAGGCATATTCACAGATCTGGTTCTGAAAAGCCATATTCTTTCCATTTTCTCCTTATTAACTAACTGAAGAACACTAAAATAATTGGACTTGCATGGCGCTGAGAAGAAAAGTCATCCAAGTTTTGTACATGCAGAAATAGCACTGAGAACACTAGCATGCCATATAAATACCTCAACCTAATGTCCTTTTCCTTCTAAATTCAGATTAACACCCTCACAGTGAAGTATGAGATCAAAGTAATTAGTCAGAGTTTGGTGCTTTATTTGCCACAACACATAATCTTTTCAACCCCAGCTGTCCTTACCCCCACCCCTCTCCTTTATGAATGCAGAATACTATGCTTAAGAATGAGAAGGCAGTGAATAACAAACACAGAATGATTAATAATAAGTGTTTCTGTCAAAACTGATATTGGAATAAATGATTAAACCCGTCATAATCAACTCATATATTAAACTGAATGCCTTAAAGTGAAAGCTTGTCATTTATAGTAGTTTTCGCAATGGGCAGTTATTCTATGTGTTTACTTCAAGAGTACATTTTTGTATTTCAGTAAATCAAGAAATATTGATTTTGAGCAAGTCATTGATTTTATTGTCAGAGCAAATTTAGCTTTGAGAATTGATTTTATTAACCTATTTCATAAGTCCCTCTCAACACACAATTTGTGAGCAACCCACATTCTCTTGATGTAAATGCCACTTGTAATTTAGCCAAAAAACAATTTAAGTGGAGATGGCCAAATTCATTTTTCATTTATGTTTATGCCATTCTGGAAGAAACTCAGCAGTCTTGCAAGGATATACAATTGTTTCTAAGTGAAAATATCATTCCCTTATTTTCAATGATATAATTTCAGATTAACAAACTTGACTTCAATGGGATGTGGTTATTTCATAGAGTTTTCTGGTTATCAGCAACAATTTTGGAAAAAAACACTACCAAGTGAATTTGATATACCTACTTTTCAGAACATGCATTCTGGACATTTATTTAGAATCTGTGTTTTACTGGGTACGTGTAAGTAGTCAAAATTCTGTATTTTGTGAAAAATTTCAATACAAAGAATCACTAAAGAACCCACAAAAGACCCTATCCCAGCTGAATGCTGATGTCCTAAGAGCAATATGAAGAATTTGTTTTATGACATGCTTTTTCTTATCTATGATTTTGCAAAAGTTCTTTCTCCATGGCATTGGAACTATGTTGTAGAGTAAGGTAAACTAAATCTTTTTCTGGCAAGTAGCCAGCCCACCATAAAACAGGATTTTAGGGGACAGAGAGATTTAAAACTTTGGTATGTTTGATTTCAGCCCCAAAAGTTTACCTTTTTAATTTCATTTTCATTTTAAAAATAAAACCATTTTATTTCCACATTTGCCAGACCCCCTGTTGTAAGTTATTTGCTAAAGGGTGTTTGCATTTTTTAAAAGGCATTGAAAACCATCAAAATGAAGCATCACATTTGAGATTTAGTGAGACATTTTGTTGCTGCACAAAATGAGGAAAATGAGCAACATTTGCACATAAATAGAGAGTCACACGTTATATGACCAGGAAAAAAATTACATGTACAACCCTAGATACAGATCACAAGGAGAAGGCAGGGAGCAGACATTGCACCTGGCACTACTTCTTGCACCTCAGAGATCTCTCATCTGGTTACTGATGCCCCTGGCAGATGTTATGTGTATCCAAGAAGCGAGTAAATACGCTTCAGGCATCTCTAAGTTCCATGAAGCATCACTCCTGCCAGCAGGTCTGTAGCAATGGAGCTGAGAGTCGCAGTGCCTCCAGCTGCGGAGCACGAGTTGCTTCACTGGGTTCCTGCTTATGATCTGCAGGACTGACTATCCTGCAAGAAGAGGTGCCAGAGCAGAAGCCAAGGTGCCCAGAAACAATATCACCTTAAGACAATTAGTAGGCTAGTGTGAGATTGGGTTTAGCACAGCTAATCCACTTGACCCTGTTCTGCTTTACATGGAAAAATTATATATCTACTGGACCAGAGAGAATAAGGAGGCCTGTGTATCAGTTCCACTCCCTGCATTTCCAAATACTTAGTGACATGTGAAGTGGAACAAGGACATGATTTTCAATTTTGACTCTAGCAATACAATCTCCAAGTGCTGCTGTGATGGTAGCATCATATTCCATTGTTTGTCCCTGTGAAATTTGATAAAAACTACTCAAAACATTGACCCTGTATTCCACATGTATGTGATTACATGATCACAGTAAGCTGCTATTATTCAAACACTACTCAGAAACTAGGAACAAGATCTTGCAATTGTTATACAGCATATTTTAAGTGATTTTGCAATTGTGAAGGATTGAAAAAAGGGCAGGGAGAAAATGAAATGTAAAATAACTGGATCCTGGTTATTAGCTTACACAGTCCATAATATATCTTTTGTATGCTACATGAATGCTTAAAGTTTTCTTCAAGTACAGCTTTTCCCTTATTTTGAGTCTGATCGTTATTGGCAAAGGCCAATCCCTTCCTTGTGCTATCTACAAGCATGGCTCACTGACTAGTCAGGAGTTCCATTTATGTTTCTTCATGTTTATCTATATATCTTTTTTAGTATAAACTAGAGAGGTGGTAAGTGTGTTTTAGTCCAATTTCTTTTACACTGCTTTTGAAATAAGAACTGAAAAGCACTTTGAGAAATGTATTGAAATGCAGTAGCTTCAGTACAGTACTGCTATTTTGTAATTACTTACTGTAATGCTCTTCCATGATTTAGAATAGACTTAGATGTCAACAGAATATATATTTTTTCCATTTAGTAGTTCAAGCAAATAAGTCTGAATGCTGGACTAAAGGAAAGCACTCTAAACTTCTCATAAACTCCTTGGAAGCTGTATCTCAAAGTAGCAAGCAACTTTCTAAAGCAGTATATATTCATTATATAAGCACCTCTACAAATTCACATGCAACCTCCTGGATAAAATCAAGTGTGTAGTTTTGCATTTATATAATACACCTTATAATAATAGTGTGAATGGAAGATCCACTCCATACTCCGCGGTTCAGAATAATCTGATTCATCTGGCATATTCTGATATATAACTGTTGTATGAGAAACCAATCCATCTGTCTCCACAATGCAGAAAAGTGACAACACATGAAAACCAGGTGTCTACCTGAGTGATGTCCATTCCAGAGTCACAGCTCAATGGCTGGGTTGATGTGAGGCCGTTCGAACCTATTATTGTTGTGATCACACCGTTCTCATCAATTTTCCGAATCATGGTACCGTCAACGAAATAAATAAATCCATGCTTATCTACAGTGATACCTGGATGAAAGGAAAGGGTAAAAAAAAAAAAAAAGCGTGTTAACATCGACATTTGCTGGATTAAAAAAAATGTTTCTTCTCCTCTTAAGTCTCTGAAAATGTGATGATTAAAAAAGTATAAGTCAATTTTTTTCTACCTATTACTTATCTGAGGCTTATACAAATTGTATATGGGAAGATCCTATCTTTCCAAAGATCAGACTCTCTGACTCACGTAGAAAGAGTGAAGATGCAAGGAAGAAACAGAACAAAGCAGCAGATGCTTTTCTTGTAATGTATATACATAAAATTATGCTCTTCAACAACTTCATGGCCATCATCACAGAGTGGGAAAAGATTAGCTTTTCTAAAAGCTTATCTTCCACTTGATTTTTCTTCATTTTAACTTTCTTTGTTCTCAAGCAGAAGCAATTTTTTCGTATTACTGTATTGTGTGACTTACCGGAGCATCTGAGCAAGCAGGAAGCACCCACAGAAAGCGAGAACAACTTTTGCAGTCTGGGGGTTATACATACCAGTGGTACAAAACAGGCTCTGCTTACCAGGCGGAAGGAGTACCTGTGCTGCAGAATGAATTGCAGTGCAGTGTTGCCCAAGACACAGTCACGTACTGGAAACAGTCTCATGGCAACACCAGGCTTCAGCAGGAGCTAGTGCTGCTCTGCCACTGCTGGGTCTGCTATAGCTTTAGCACCACTGCATGGCAAAGGAGAGGTGGCCCCTGAAACAAACATGAGGGCTCTGCAAGGGAAAGTTATTGGTCTTCTGTATTTCAGTGGGGAAACTAAGGCACAGAGTGCTTGCTGTCTCCCACTGGCAGTGCATGGTACCCGCTGTGTCACAACCTGTGCCTGACCCTGGTCTGTCCTAGTCTAGCACTTTCTCCCTGGTTCTTCCTGCATTCAATATTTGTCAGACTTTTCTATATTGCATGAAATGTAAGATCTTTTTTCCCTGAAACATTGAAAATAGCTAGAAAAGCACTTCTATTCATGTTAGGTTTGTGAAATCTTTTCTACTGAACCCGTTCCATTTCTTGCTTTAAACTACTTCATAATTTCCCATTTAAAGTTGCATAACTTTGCAATTATAGCAGCTGCTGTGCACAGCCAAGCTATTTTAATAATAAATTTATGTTCTGCTACACAGAAATGAAAGGCAAAGGACTTGAACAGATGGTTTGGACAGTGGCTTATACGGTTCTTGATTTTTGTCCCCTGCATTTACCACAACTGAAGGCTGCATGTTCTCTGAATTTACAAAACACTTGTCTGCACGCCAGTTTAGGATATCACACAGCAATTCCATATGACATTATATAAGAGAAGAAAAATAAATAAATAAATAAAAAAGAATTCCCCCACCTCCCAGTCCCATTTCCTTATATTTAATTTAATTTCTTTAAATACATAGGAGCAGCTGTACCTCAGGATGAGGGGGAATAAGCAGTGCAGGGGACAGGGGCAGGACCAGGTAGCCCTGATGGGCAATACATATCCTCTTGGGGCTGAGAGGGGGACAGTGCCCCCAGACCCTTGTGTACATCTATACCCAGCAGCTGGAAATGCGTTTGAGTCTATGGGCTGTCTCTTAGAGTGTTAACACCCAGTGGCAGGGCCCCAAAATAAATTGCCCATGGCCACTTTTCTAACAGAGTGGGAATAATGTCAACACCAGGTTCTACAGAGAGGCCAGTAGGATAGCGAGGGCTTGCCTCTCCCCCATGACAGACGGTTTCCCTCCCTTGCTCTGGACGAGGGGGCTGAAGGTCTTGTGGGGCAAGGCCTCAGGTGCTCCCCACCACAGCACCCCGCTCAGGCCCTGCTGTGCTTGGCATGATGTTGAGGCAGCATGCAAAGGCCTCCTCACGAAAATATCCAAAGGCGACTGCTGTTAAGTTTTTAGTGCCTAGCACTCCTACTAGGTCCAGTTTTCAGGCTATCAGCCTAGCGCTGGTAGTTGAAAGTAATTGTTTGAAACTGGGGATACAGTGTATTCATCTGGCTGCAAACTGCTGTGAGAAGACAGATACTCATTGCCCTATCTCCTTCTCCTCCCTGGACAAAAAACACCTATGGACTGCTGAAGCGCCACAGGATACAGAGTAAGGCTACATCGGTCTGTTATGTTAAACTGCTGATCAGTGAAACATCAAATTCTTCAGGAACAGAGATCACCTGGGGGACTGAAATCACCTGGGGCCATTCAGTTGGAAGGTTATAAAAAGGAGGAAGCAAGCCCTCCCATTTTAGGGGCTGGTTTCCTGTGAGCTTCTGAAGTGTGTCTCTCTGGTGGTGGTGCCCTCAGAGGATTTTTGCTTTTTCATCAGAAAACTAGGGTGTGTTTAGAAACTTCTGGGTGACCGGCAAACTTGTCTGCCATGTGTTTCTAAAAAGTTAAATCATAGCCTAAAAGGCTGAAGGTTTGAAGGTGAGTTGAGGGAAAGGGTGTGTCTGAAAACCAAAGGGGTTTGTTCTTGTGTGTGGGATGCACCATGTGTCCTAGTTGCTGGGAAGGGCTGCACCCCATCTGTCTCTCCCTTGTGCTTAAGAGACCCATGTATACAAAAGGCCAGGCTATGAGGTGCCAGTGGGTCGGGGCCTAGGAGCCAGGTCAGACACAAAGTCTAGATATGCAAAATAAACTGTAAAATCTCTTGATGCAAATGAGTTGCAAAAACTTCCAAGCTAAAACTCCGACTGAAGCAAGAAGAAATCCAGTCTGGTTATTAATGACTGTGTAAATAAGGAATTGGTTTTACAAATCAACCACGCTAAAGTGACTGTAACTTCAGAGGTGGTCTGTAGAGGTTTTCCTGATGATAATTCCTGAGGGCTCAAATTATGACTTGCAGTTTAGCTTGTACATGTGTAAATTTTCTCTTTAAAAAATGGGAAGGGTTATGTTGACACCCCCAATGCAGCGTGGGGTCACAGAACAAGCAGAGCCGGGGCTCTTGGGCACCTTCTGTGGGGACACTACAGGTCCTTGCCATCCTGCCTGGACTCTGCACTGCTCTCAGCAGCTCTAAATGGTGAGGCTAAAGCACGCTAACGGATGAAATGAAAGAAAATGCAAAAGGTGCTAGTAAGCCATGCTAGGGCTTCTTGGATGTGAGGAGGTTGGTGACAAAAATCTCTTCAGATTCAGCCTCCTAACTCTTAGTACTTTCTTGGTAGTCTCTTTAAGGCTCCTTCTGAGGGAAGAAAGAAGTAGTCATGCTGGATTACTGTGATGTGGATGGTGCAAGGAGCAAGGAATGCCTTATGTGAATGGAGCTATGATTGTTGGGGGTGTTTTTAACCTTAGCGATAATGCATTGTGGAGCTATATCAGATGGGGTATATCAGACATAGCAATACTAGATGGGATTTGATTTGCTTCCCAGTGTAGCTCACAAGTTCAAGTGAGAAAGCTGATGTGTGTGGGACCTACAGCACAGGTGTTGTCTTGGGGCCTTCCCATGCAAGGGGAGGGAGCTGCATGGGCAACAAGGAGCTATGCTTCTCACCTGGGCAGCACAGCCAGATCCATGCCACACATAACACAAGGCAAGTGCATCTTGTTGTATGCAACTTCCCTGTGAACAGATGGCTATATTGGCTTCAGACCAGCCATTATATAAAAGTCAAAAATTAAGCAGCACTGAAAGATGCTTGGTTGTGTTGCTGAATGGATTTCAAATACTGACTGTATAAGAAAACCACAGATCTAGCAATAAGAGTATGTATTTGCCTCTCCAGCCATGGCAGAAAGGCAATCTATCTGCAGGGGAAGTATATATGCCAGTGGGGCATTAAACAACTCCAGGTCTTTAGTGTTTGAACTAAAGGCAATAAATATCTGGTACTTCCTAATTAGCTAAGTTTCTTCAAGTACCAGAGTATATATGTTCAGCAATGAACTAGTGCTTTCTCCTGTATACTAAAATAATTTCACCCATTTGAAAAAAATTACTTATGTATTTAAGTCCTGTTGACAAATGCCAAATATGTCATCTGTTAGAAAACAAAACAGATTAGTGGCTGAACTGTCCCAATTTATTCATTATTACAGCTGGGTACATTAATGTTCCTGTCACATCTTGCATGATGCCTCATATAATCTGTACTCCAAGAGCTTATTTTAATCCTTTTCTGATGTACAGTGTAATACAGAATTGAATCACATGCAGCACTTCATTGTGTTTAATCACTGAGGAACTTGGAGAGGAATCATGCACATGCCAAGTGTAATGAATAGCTCTGAGTGCAAGTTTCAACACTGCTCACTCACTGAGTGGAAATGGTCTTTTTTTAGTTATTGCTTTTGTTTGCACTGAGAATGAAATGTAGTTTATATTAGGTTCTCAGTCTGGGTTCAGTTTTCTAAGGAACTGTAGCACCAAACTATGTCCACCTGCCACTGTCTCTGGGCACAGATGTGGCCTACTGCACAAATGATAATTAGGTTGCTTGGATGTAAGATTCCTCCTCAAACACTGATACCTGAGTCATGGCAAAGTTAACAGGTGCAAATATTTAGTCTTGCTCTTTGATTCAGAGCTGAGCACAACCTGTTTTTGAGTAATGTGCTTGTACTGAAGTACAAGTTTTAGTTGTGTTTAGTCACTGGGACTGTATTACATTGGACCATAATTTGTCCGTGAATTTAAAACAGTAGCTCTTATGATTGTTATAATCATTGATTACAAATCATAGCTCATTGTAGATTTGTAATTAAATTAGAAAATATGGATTAAAATTAATACAGCAAGTTCCCCATTAAAACAGATTATTTTTGCCCCACATTATAGCCCACACTTGCATTTTAAGAGACTTTTTGGGAACAAATCCTTTTTTTGAACATGTTAATGAATAGCAGAGCTATATGATGCCCACTTGTGAAAATTTACACTTTCTTCTCAGATAAAAACTGCAAATGAGTATTTTACATTAAATTCTTCAGAAGTTTATTTAGAAGTTTTCATATATGAACATCTAAAACTACTGTTGAAGATGGATAAAAGAGAATGCCACCTTCTGCTGAAGAAAGACTGTATTAAGAAAAGTTGTGATTCTCATAAAACTTTTAATAGGAAGAAGTGAATCAAATTGGTTAATTACCATTTTATGGTTGGTAAAAGGGCAAATTACATGACATCTATTTCTAAACTTCTAAATGTCTCCGGTGCTTTTAATTAAAGCTGCCATCTAGAAACTACTAAAGCAATTTTATGCAATTAGTTATTTATAGGTTACCATAATACACCACTCAAAATATGATTCAAGTGATTTGCAGTCTGGTGCTTTGTGATCTTTGTCATCTTTACTTCGTTACTGTCTCAGTACTAGCAGCAAAATGTTTAACAATTCTTTGTCGGCTGGAACATGATTTCAGTACTAGTGCTTCAGTGTTGTTCTGTTTGGAGATGCCTAACAGCAGAGCTGGAGCAAACAGCATTTTAACTACTGACTGAAAACATCCTGCTTCTGGTCTGAGATGTGATGACTAGGGTCATACTTATTGCTGACAACAGTTAGCAGAAAAGCAAATAATGTATGCATTCAGATGAAGGTTGGAGGATGTTTAGGAAAACCTACTTTCCAAAGAAAGTTCACTTACGTTTTACAGGCCTCTGAAATCACAGGTAACTAAGGCAACTGGGGAAAAAAAAAAGGGGAATATATTTTGCTGAATCCAAAATCACGAGATGAATTTTTTGTTGCTTCTGATGCACAAATGACAATCATTTGAGGCTGAAAGTTGGTTTATTCTTTTTACTTTACATGGTACTACTGAAACATCTCACCACATTCTGCTTTCCTTTTTGAATTGTATAGGAGGATTCAAAAGCTCATGAATTTGTAAAATGGCAAAGATTGCTGAGTGAATAGTGGTTTCATTACATGTGGCAAGGGTGTCTTGTTTTCATGAAAGGCTATATTAAGAATTTGGTGTGCATCCTATTGAAGCCAACAGGAATCTTTTAGCTGAGTAGGATCAGGCTGTAAGTGGCCTACTGTCATTTGAAAAATGTAAAGGTTTAGTCTGAGCAGTTGTTCTTGCAGCTTTATTTACTTTAGCAAGAAGCGTTGCAGATGGTGAACAAGAAGACTGATTATTTCAGGATGTAAGCTGCTTGGGTGAACGTGTTTTTAAAACCATGATTTTTTTGTAGTAGTGTTTCTTTAGTAGAATAATTTCAAGCAAAATGAATAAAGCTATGTTGCAGAACTGATTTTTAGTTTAAGCTTGTATTTGTGTTGCTAGTTCATGGTCATACATCTGAGTGGAAAAAGCATTTTATGCATGGGATTTAGAACTTACTCCAGCCTTTTACATTTCCCTTGTGCTTGCTTAAAGGTCACTGCAACTATAGTGAGGTCACTGCACTGTATTCAGGTAGTCTGTACTCAGTGTGCAGTTCTTAATTTCTTCTGCAGCAGTGGCTCTCCACATAGCTTGCACATATGTGTGAGCATCTATCTTCCATGTCTAGAGTCTGGTTTGGACCCAGGAGTCAAAAAGCAGACACTGCAGGGCTTTAGATGTTTAAATCTTCAGATTTAGTGCTTGGGCTTCCAAATGTTCTAAGTCACTTCTGTACCTTGAGGTTCAATCATTGGAGGGACTTGGTGGTTTAAGAAAAGTTACTTAGCTTGTTCTTCCACACTAGCTTTCCTGTGTGCATGTTCTAAGGCTGCCTCAAAATAGAGTAATTTAAATCAGATGTTAATCTAAGTCACTTTTCTTGGTGTACTGACTCGGAAATACTATCTCAGCAAAAATCTGGTAACTTGTCTGTCTCAGCCTCTCTCTGCCTCTGTCAGTTAAGCCTGGAAAGTTACAACTATTTACATGTCTAAAAGCCCACTGGTTTCAGAAAGGCAGGGTAAGTGTTTAATGCCTTTGATCCAGGTATTGGCTTTTCATTGTTAAGCAGAACAACTCCCAGGTATTTCTATTAATTGTAGTGCTTAATGCTCCAATATTCAGTGACTAATCTAGTAAAATCAGGACACTATCCCTTAGTGCCTTATTATAAATATTAACGCAGACTGTTCAAATGATAATGTTGGTGACTAGATATGCCACAAATACTTTTTAATCAAAAAAATTCCCCTACCCACCATAATTCCCCACCCCAAAATTAAAATCTGTTGCTTAGTAAAGTTCAAGATATTAGAATTCAGTCAGTGATTAATATCTTGTGTAGTTACTTCTTCATTTTCAATATCTTCTTGTGTAATAAATGTGTTCAGCTTGTCACAGTTCTTATTTTATGTTCCCACCTTGTACCATTTCACATTTTGCTTAAGTACTTGGTCATCTATTACATGACTCATTAGTCTGAGTTCTATACAGAATTAAAGGAAGTTGCAGTAAAAATAATATATTGAAGTTCAAGTTTCAACTACATCACCCATGCAAGTTTAAAAGCATCTTTCAAAGTCAGCTCAAACACACAATTGTGCAAGATGGATGCTCGCGAAGCCCCACCTCTAGTCCTTCACAGAGAAGTGGGAACAGACCGAACAAAGCCCCACACATTTGTTAACTGCAAAATGAAAACTGGGGTAAGATCAAATCTTAATTGACCAGTGTGACTTCACGATGTTTTACTGTCTGACGTTCAATTCCTGGTCACTTGGCAAAGACAGTCTTCTCAAATAATGAGAGATGAAAGCAGCTGAAAGCCTTAAATAGTCAAAAATCTATGAGACACTAAAAACAATACTCCAAATAACAAAAAAACTACCTACCTACCAAAATAGAAAAATCCAAGTTCAAAAAAGTTAAAACAGTATTTGAAGCAACTTTCATTCAGAAAAATAAATATATGAATTTCCAGTTGCAGACTTCTGAGGACTTTACCAAACAGGATTAAGTTTCACAACAGTGTTACACAGTAGGTATTTCTTATCGATTTTACAAATGGATAAACCGAGTCATATAGATAAGCCTCCATTCAAAGTCACAAGCAGCCAGGAGCAAAAGTAAGAATACAACTTCTCAGGAGTAACTAACCAAGGTGAGACAGCCACTAAGCAGTTCCTTCTCAGATACCAACATTTCTACCACATAACACAATTGTTATTTATTGCAGAAAAAGGGAACGTTTGGAAAAAAAATGAGGCAGATGGAAAAAATGGAGCCAAAAGTAAGTTCTACATCAGCTTAAAAATAAATGTTAATGTTGCATGGTCGCTGAAGAATGCATTTGAATATATTAAATATTTTGACAATTACTTTGTCTTTATCTGCATTATGAGGTATACACTTTTGGATCATAAAAATCTCAGATGAAAAGTTACATTAATTCATTTAGACCTGTGATCAAATACTACATAACACTGTGTTGCTTTGTGTTCAAATATCTTTAGATGTGGATAAGATGTTGCTGAATCTCTGGACTCACCAGGGATTCTTTGTCAGTTTTTCCTGTCTTCTAGAAAAAAATATTTGCATGTACATTTTGAATGCATTTTCAGTAGAAGTGTGACATCTTCTAAATTAATAATTACTCCATTAACAAACAAAAGTGATGCAAAATAATCACCAAATTATATTTAAGTATATATGAGTTTTTATTTTTTTAATAAATACCTAAATCGATAGGTAGCAGGCAAGTACTTCCTACTGCTTTCAAGGTTATCCAGTGTTTTAGTGTATAGGCAAACAAGGATGTGCATTTGTAAGGCCATCATGATAATGCACAATTAATAGTTTGTGCTCTGCTGGTGGCAGAGTTGGTGTTGCATTATGCTAGGCCCTGCACAAAAAGGGAATGTGCCAGTCCACAATTCCTTGAAATTAAGATCTAAAACCCAGAGCACAGAAAATGACAAACAATTTCAATTTAAACTGATATAATTTAGATTCTTAAATCAGCTGGGAGCCATTACCCGAATTTGCCAATGTATGAGCCATTGTCAGCTTACAGTTAATTTTTTAATTTTTGCTGGCTGCCCCAGCACTCATGAATTGTACTTTTTATTCCTATTAATGTCTCTATGATTAGCACCTGTTGAAGAAGCCAGCTATGCATGAATATTTTAAAAGTAGATAGCATATTACAAATTTTCAAAGATATTTCCCCAGTAAGAAAGATGAAACCACTGATTATATTGTAATTTGATATGATCAATTGTAATAATACATTGATTATTTTCCTGATAAAGGATCTGAAAATCTTTTTCATCTATTTTTATAATTGATTCATAACATTAATAAGCTTCCTGAAGATCAACATTTATTTGCACTTACCTCACACATAACTTCCATCATTAAAGACATGTTGAGGTCGCTCTACCAATAATTGTGTCACTTGCTAAGCCTTAAAACAGTATTATTTGCTTGTCCTAGAAATGTTTGTTTGTATATATACATTCGAACTTCCTACTGCTACACAGCCTTTCTTCATTAGCTCAGGAGAAACAATCAAAACTTCCTTAGAGCCAGTCTTTAGGAGTGAGCAGTGTGCTAGAGGGGGGACATGTTAAAAGCCCACTTAGGCCTCTGCCACTGGAGCTGTTGTTTACCCTTTGTTCCAGGGATATTACTGGGAGCTGATCAGCTGCTTTAGAGGACCAAATCCAGACATTTTATCTCAGTTCTAATTCAAACTGCAGTTCTAATGCACACTGCAAGGAGATTAATTGTGCTGCTAGTGAGGATTCAGGCTTCACGTGCATTTTGCATGTGACAATATAGGATGTACTCAAAGGCTTCAGCAAAATGCTTACTTCAAATGGAGCAGGTGAGATGCTCGTATTTTAGAAAGCGAACTTAATGAGGAAGGACAAACGAGATTTCTCAATATACTTGATCTTACTAGCTGTTTGATTTGAAGAGCCCTGACTTAAAATGTGTAAGCCCCACTAACATTACCACAGTCATCCAAATACAGAAATATAAAACGGACTTTACAACAACACTATTTGCTTAGAAGTTAAATATAATTAAATGCTGACACCTTGCAACAGAAAGCTAATTAAATAGGAGTGCTGCCATACAAGAAAAGAATATTTATAATCACAGAACGGTGTGGGTTGGAAGGGACCTTAAAAACCATCTAGTTCCAACCCCCTGCTATGGGCAGGGACATCCTCCACTAGATCAGGTGGCCCAAAGCCCATTCAACCTAGTCTTGAACACTTTTAGGGATGGGGAAACAAAAATATCTGGAAAATCTGTTCCGCTGCCTACCACCCCATAGCAAGGAATATCGTTCAGTTAGAATCCCACCTAGCCCTCCCAGAAAAAGGGGCCAGGACAGAATCGTTTGGGCAGCCCTAACCTTATTTTGGCAGCATCTTTGCGGCATCACTCAGGCTGGGTGTCTGTGCTTTTTCTTGCTCTGAACCCTAACCTTACACACTGCCCAGGTCCAACACAATCCCACGTAGGGCTCCCAAAAAATTGGCCAGGACTGAAAGGTTTGGGCAGCCCTAACCTCGTTTCAGCAGCCCCTGTCACACTGGTGCTCTGCTCTTTTCCTCTTTCCAAAACCTAACTGCAGCTCTAAACCGAACCCTAGACGGTACTCAGGTCGAACTCAAACTCCACTTAGGACTCTCACAAAAAGGGAGTGAAAGAATTTGCATCTCACTTCAGCCAATTATAGTCAGAGTGTTCTTCATATTCAAAAGACGAATGAGCTTTATAATATTATTTAGCTTTACTATGGTTAATCACATCATATCACCTGAGACCAGTTTTTGCATATCCAGTTGCATCTGAATTTCTAAGTAATGTAGGAGGATGAAAGTTGATTCCCCAAGTAGTTCAAATACTTTTCTTACCTCTTGGACTGTTGAGAGATGCCTCTGATGCCTTCCCACCATCTCCACAGTGACTCTGGTCAAACGGAAGGCACTGATCACCTGTTCCTGCCACCACTTCAGCATTTTTGGCCAGATCTTTCGTTTCAACGAGTGATTTTGCTTTGTAAACTTTTCTGGTGTTGGTATCTGACAAGTAAAGGGATTCTGACACTGGGTCAACAGCCAAGTAATATTTATGTGCAGGACTCGTACTAAAAGAGAACAGAAGAACATCAAAGTTAAATTGTTTTTCTTACTCATCTTTGGTCATGCTAGCCTGGCACTTGTATTCTCCTACTTATCTCCAGGTGTCTTTTCAATGATTTGGGGATGGGAAGGTGTAAGTGACACCAGCTATCACGGTGCTCATCCACGCACCACTGTTGAGGAAGAAGGAATCAGCAGTGGCTGTAGGGCTTGCTCAGCCAGCTTGGTGTCAGGTAGAGAGTTTATGCAGGGAGTGGTATTGTTGGTGTTGGTCTGGCCAGTATAAAGCTAACTGGATTGACTTCAGCATATTTAATAATTACTACTTCCAAAAGCAATGTCATTTTTTCTATATTAAGTCTTAGTAGTCTTGGCACTGAAAACAAATCTATGACTTGCAGCAAAGTGAATCACTGACTGTTCTGCATGGGTACTAATACCCACTCTTGGTTATTTTTATCTGTTTCTAAACCTTAGGAAATATGAAGGTATGAAATATGGTGCCTTAATTCATGCCGACTGTATTGTCAGGAGCGAGGCAGAAGGCCAAGCACTGTCAGTGCAACTAGGCATGAATTAATGCACCATAATTCATGCACTGAAGTGCCTTATTGAGCTTATAAAATGTTATTTAAAAAAATATTTACATACGTTAATTAAATGGTGAGGATCATAAATTCTAATCAGAGCACTGGGCTGCATCTTATTAGCAAGTAAGACTTCTTGTTTCTTTTAGAGTACAGAGTTAATTTCCATTTTGAGGAAATCACCTAGGCATGTGGCACACCATACCAGTGCCCCAAAACTGATGAGCCTGTGCTGCAGTCCTGGTTATAAAATAGAATCAAACCCTATCCAGGTGTAGATCCTTCAAATCACTCAGTCTCTTACTGAAAATGGAGGAGATGGGCAGAGGTAGAGATGTGCTCGCTGCTTGGCAGAGCATCCAGGTCTCAGGCAGTACTTTTACCACTGCCGAGTTTCTTCTGGGGAAGGAGATGATTTCTGACTGTTGGCTGTGTGTGATGACCTTCCTGTAACTCAATACTCAGGTATTGCTATGCAGATTTGTAAGACTGATAAATTGCTATCTTTTTGTTACTGAATTGTGCAAATGTTAATACCTTAACACTTAAGATTGCTGCAACAAAGTTAAGAAATTAGATTTACTTCTCTCAGATTTGTCAGTCTTGTTGTATGCTAGGTTTGGCAATGATCTTCTGCAGACCCAGGTTTTTGTGCCACCACAAATCAAGAAAGGAAGAATTCAGACAGTACAGTGCTGAAGAACTGGTAGAGGCTCCAGGACAGATGTGTAATGCCTGAAGTGACACTGACTTATTCTGCTGACTAGATTCCAGGTTGATGTAGTCTCATTAAATATGAAGCTTTTGCTCGTTTGAAGCAGATACTAAGCTTTATTAATCATCTATTAGACAGCTCTACCTTGCTAAGCAATGTTGCAAGCAAATGTAAAATACTCAACATATCTTTTTATTTCATCAATCTGAGTACTCTCTCTACATAGCTAAGAAACCTCTAACAGACAATCAGTTGAAATCTTTATTTGATTTCTTAGCAATCAGGCCAATGTTGTACCATGGTAAATGTGACAGAGCTTGGGCCTATTTCATTGGTCATTCTCCATTCAAAAATGGACAAACTACTCAGCACTTCTGAGGAGTGGGTCACAAGCTAGACTAGCTTAAAACTGACCTTAGTCATAAGCTTCTACAAAAGATGGGGATATATAAGCAATGAGATATTTCTACACTTGGGGAACAGATGTGAAACCCAGTCCAAGGAAATTCAGGGAATGAGAGAGGACCACAGTATGATGCAAAATGAATAAGTGGATGAGCTAAAGGCAATTGATGCTGAATTGCGTATTGTTAAAAACATTGAAAATCATTTATTCTCTCTGGAGTGATCTCTGAAGAGACTGACCAGCTAAAAGATTACTCTTTAATAAAATACTCCCATGGAAAAGGTTGCAAGGAGAATTCACAATGTTAAACATTTTCTCTGTCATGCAGAAACTGTAGAGAAGCAGGGGTCATTATATACCCTCCTTGTAGACACATTTTCTGTCACACTTGTCATTACATTTAATAGACTGTTAAAAAAACCTGTTATCTATGCTTAAAAGCCTTGAATACTGAAATGTTTACAGAATTTTAGTAAAAACGGAAAAAAATCAAATGCTCCTCATCTTTGCAGAAGTTTGCAATCAAATCTAAATCAGAGCCTATTTAAATTATCCTATTAAAAACTACAGGAAGTAGCCTAGGATTTATGATGAATCTTTCCAGAAAAAATGGTAACAGGCCTGTAGTACAATTTATCCCTGTAACCTCAAAGTCTAGTTTCTATTTGACCAGTTATCAGATGCCTTTCAATGCCCCTAGATCTTATTAAATTCTTGAAGGTAATAAAATTTAGAAAACCACATAGGATGAGTTGTTTTTTAAACAGTCAAAAAACCAAGATCAGTGTCTTCTGTATCCCACTCTCCAAACTACACTTTTTTTTTTTTTACAATGTTTTCTTTTTCCTGGCAAAACCTTTTTTCCTGCTGTTTTGGAGACTAAAGATTGTGTTGAGGATTTGGATTTTGAGCCTTTTCTTTCTTGGCCTGTTACATGACAACATCCAGTTGTTGCTTCCATGTGTTTATGTGAGCACCCTAGAAATCTCCAAGACATGCATAACCCAGTATTTATCCTTGCTGTGGCCTTTACAGAACAGCACAGATTGGGACTAATGAGTGCTCCTCCGTACCCTCAAAGACTGCAATAACTTCAAGTTATTTCCTCAGGTCTTCCATGGATTTCACTTGGGTAGGATATGGATAGAGGCAACGATGATTTTCTGGTAAATAGGACTGGGACACTTGTATATTTTCACAAATAGAATTAACTAAGGCTTAAGTTTAACTCAAAAAAAACCCCTACAATTATAATGAGTAGTTATTTAAAAAAAAATCTACTTTACAAAAGAAACGCCCAAATTAAAAACCTGACTGAAGTTCTGAATGCATTACAGAGTAAGTACATTCAATTTGCTTCTTTTCATTAGTGTACAAAGATACTGATCAGGTTAGTATAAAGGCAAAAGGAAATGATCCTTCAGTTAAAATATAAAACCTTGCACTAGGAATTATTCCATTTTTATTAACCTTTCATTGTAAAACATATGAAATACATCTTCTATAAGAAGGCTGGCAAATAACCTATAGTATTCAATAGCATTCTAGTGGTTACACCAAGTAATTCTGACCAGTAATCTCAGCCTGCAGAACGCATGCTCAGTCCGTGCAGCACTTCCTGCTATGCCATGCAGTCATTAGCTTAGCTCATGTATCTCATTTATGTACTTAGATGCCAAGAAGTTTGTTGCTAAGGGTACACAGTGTCTTGGTGCCTCGCTGTCTCTTCCTAGCCAGCAACGTCATTTCTGCAGGTGGACTGTTACAAATCCCACAGTCTATTGCAGAAGCCTCATGTCCAACACTAATTCTTACTTTTTTTTTTTTAACAGCTTGCATTGTAATGTCAAAATGTTTAATAGAAATGGGAAAAGTAACTTGCTTATGCTGTAGCTGGAGGAAGCAAGGACCAAGCTGCGATGTGCTGCCCTCAGCTTTGGGACTGTTGTACTCTTAGTGCACCCCCCCATAATTAAGGCAGATTTTAAAGTTCAAGTATGCTAGAACCACTAAAGCACAGGCTCTTGGGGGATTCAGAAGCCTTTTTCTTATTCCTTAGTTGCCAGACCCCAGTTTGCTTGGCTGGCTATATCTATGATCATATGAGCATAACATGAAAAGCATAGGACAGCTATGAATAGCATTCTCAGCTTGCAGGTTCAAACCTCTCCATTGCTGCTTGGTGATCAGCAAACAGGTTTTTAGATCAATCAGTTGATCAACTGATTTGATTCCTTCAAAGGGAACAAACCAGATCACCTTAAAGGTGAATTTGATTTACATTTTTATTTATGAAATTCAAAGTGTTTTCCTAAATAAGAACTTCTACTAGTCAGGTCTTTTGTAAGACATGTTCAACATGTTTCACTTATTACTGTTAGCGTTTTTTACTCACCTGTGTCTTGTGTCTCTATTCCTAGTAAGACAGACCGGTTCAGGTTTAAAAAAAAAAAAAAGACAAGAAATATTAGTACTCCACAACACTATGTTCTTTGTCTAACTGCTGTATACAAATAAAACATTGTTTTTCCTGGCATTTGCTTCTTTCTCTCAAAATCTGTTTCCTTTTCACCACCCACCACCTTCACATTTTCAAGTTCATTCTGAACAATCAACCCACAATTTCATTGCCTGCAATGTTAGCTAGTTAGAAATTCATGGGTGCTAAGTAAAAGAAATTTAGTGCATTGGTGTCCAAAATCTTTCCTGCCTTTCCCTATGCCCTGAAAGGGAATCCAAAGCAGGAGTCAGTTGCAGGGGAGTTGTTAAGAGTGGCACTGGCCCAGTCTGGGACACATCAGTCTGCAATGCCAGGTTTGCTCATCTGCTTAAACCCAGCCAGATCCTGTTA
Organism: Cygnus olor; assembly: GCF_009769625.2. Taxonomy (NCBI): domain Eukaryota; kingdom Metazoa; phylum Chordata; class Aves; order Anseriformes; family Anatidae; genus Cygnus; species Cygnus olor. The sequence goes on along the minus strand of NC_049181.1, from coordinate 20,337,162 downwards.
CAGATAAAGAACAATTTAATTGTATTAATTTCAAACACGGTAAGTCTGTCTGCAGCCGCAGTGCTGTGATCTGATGTGACACTGTGAATATTTGCTATTGAATAGGGGTGGGGTGTTTTTCTAAAAGCTTCATGGAATTTGAAACCTTTTTGGGGAAAATTGCATGAAAAGCCCATATGAGAAGGGGATTTTCAACTTTTTTGGGGGATTGCATGAAAATCCCAACAAGAAGAATAATTAGCTCTATTAATTCTGTATTCTGTAGAAATTCATTATGCAAAATCTGTTCTAAGCGCCTCTTAGGATGCCTTTTTAAACTGATGACTTGAAACAATGCATATGTTTTCTGATGACCAGGTTTGACAGTCAGTGAGACACGTGTTCAGGAGGCAACCAAATGTGGATGCCTCTTTAAAGCACAAAGAAAAAATGTAGTTTTCATAGGTGTATCACAGCCAGGATAGGGAACACTAGCCAAAGCTAACCATATTTTTTTACCTTAATTCTAATATGCCAATAGAGTTTCCAGAGGGAAAGATCCGTCTGACAAAATTGAAGTCTCCAATGTACAAACTCCCGTCAGGCCCAGAAGCAAGAGCAACTGGGGCAAAGAGTTTATTGTTGAGTGCAAGACCGTTGCAGTTGGAGCAGGAGACACTCCTCTGGTGCCCATTGCCCATCACAGTGGAGATGACTGGTGGCTGCTGGGAAATGAACATGTTTTCACCATTTCCTTTGTGTACAATTCCTAAGGGGGAGGAAGGGGGAGAAAACAGGAGACAAAAAAAAAAAGCAGATGTATAGTGCTTAAACTATTCTGCAATTTGGGCTTTTGAAATCCTACAGAACAGCAGATTGGCAAAATAGCAACGGCCATCAGATCTGTTGAAGGCTGCGTCACAGGGCTCCACTAATCTCTTCCGATTTTGTTCAGTCCCAAGTTTCACCATCGCTGCTTTGTCGATTAGTGGTGAGTGGCTATTTTAAAAGCCAACATCATGAGAACTCATGGTTACTTAATGCTCTAACAAATTGACTGTTAATTGCAGTGCTGTCTGATTTCTCAGGGATTACTACTTTAATATTCATTTTATTCATAAATTTTTATTAGTTAGCAGAGGAATTTCTGAGGCAGTTTGAATATTTAATTAAAGGAGATTAATAGCAGGACTACTATGCATTTTTCACAAAGAGCACTGAGTGGCAGTACAAAATCAATATTCAAATGTAAATGTGAGTCCTTCATGATACATAAAAATGGTGCAGACTGCAGCAAAGCCAAGCTAGAAGTAACTCTGAGGTACAAGCGAATTTCTTACCAATAGGAATATATTATGTGCTGCCATAAAGTTTAAAACAACTTTCCAACATGTCAGTTATTTCAGTACTGCTCTGGGGCATACATTATTGACTCTTCCCAGCTATTAGGTTGTTAGCACCAGACCCAGTGCAAACATGCATTTTCTCAGGTAGATATCTGCAGTGTTTATTTTAAACAGCAATGTAATAATATGTTTAAGAAGTACCTTTTCAATGGCATATTATTGTAAAATTTTGACTTTTTCTGAGTGAAAGTTGAGCATTAAAATTTTCATATTTCCCTTAGAAATCCCAGCATTTCATCAGGAAAAAAGTGGCATAATTAAAGGAATAAACACAAGGGAATGTACTTGGAGGACTCTTCCTGATACTCTGAGAATTGGGGTGCTGCAGTAAGGATACATTGAGACACTTCAGTGTTTTCCTGAAGTACAGTGGATGTATGTGTGTGTGTGCTGTCTCTCTCCACTTATGTAAAACTCTTTTTGTGGCTCTCAGGTAAGCCAAATTAAAATTCTCAGTGGAATTATTTAAGTGTTGCCACAGCTGTTTTCAAGAGAATTCTATTAAAAAAAAATCTGAACAATAAAGGACAGAATACTTGTATTTGGTTGAACATTGGCTTAAAAAAAAGGGCATCTTAGAAATATGCCAGCAAAATTAATGGCAATATCCTCCCTTACGCGCCAGATAAAAAATACAGCTAAATGAAGATGCTGCCCTTTGTCTGAGATTAACAATGTAAAGGTAATCGTTCAACTGCCTCATACAAATGCCAGTAAATAATTAGGGCTCTGGAGAGTATCTTTTGCTGTCAATAAATGTAAGCATGTACTTAATTTCAGGCTCTCGAGCTGCTGCTTTAATTTTAGCCAGTGCTGTGTTGCACTGGGGCTAGAATTACTGTAAAGCATAAAGTCCCTTTAAAAGTACTCCTCCTTCCTCCAGATAAATAAAAATGAAATCAATACACTTGCCCATCAGAAGAAAAATTTAATTCAGAGAATACTCTGAAAAATCGGTTAATAGTGCATTTGCTTGTATTCAGCTGCGTTTTTACAAGGACTTCATACAGGAACTAGCATTTATGGTATGTGTTCTCCTCTGGATTATGAGAAATACCCTGAAGATCTTCCAAACTGACTGACGCCTTTCTGTTAGAAAACATTCAACTCAGATCATGTCATGAATTGTAAGGGATCGACCCTCTGGACTGAAGGAAAAGTAGAAAAGGAGTTCAGTATAGCTGATCCTCTGTCAATGTGAGCTTCATATTGATGCAAAAAAGTATACATTTAAAATCTTTAGCTTGTGGTGACAGCCATGCATCGGAATACATATTTTTCACATCTAAACTGCAAGAATCAGATTTTTTTTTAGATAATTAACATGTGGCACCAGAGCATTGTTTTTAATTGGTACGGTTTCTGCACGTCAGTTCTTGTCCCTCTAAAGCTTAGACTGTGCTATGAAGTCCAACTCTGTATAATTGTTATCTATTTATTCCACAACTTTTCTATTCTATTTATTTTGTAACCTCTCTAAGAGGAATAGCTGTTATGGAGAGGGAGATAAACATAGCCACCTCGTCCCTGAGCAGGAACAGCGCGCACATCAGCAGAGCTGCTGGAAGCAAGGCTTAGTGGCTGAAGTTAAATATAAGTTCTTCAGGACTAGTTAACTCAGCAAGCAAAGTGGTTTTAGTCTGAAAACAAAATAGCAATTTGCAACAGAGAATTTTTAGAAAGACATTTATGTTATCGTCCGATGCTATTTCTGTAGTTAATCCAGTGACAGTGTTTCAAAACTGGATAAATTTCATGCTTCTCAGAAGTGCAGCCCTCCATATGTACAGAGAAATGCTTTAATTAAAAATGAAAATCTCAATATATTCATACTTGAGAAGGCTCTTCACGCTTTTCATTTCACTCACAGCTGTATGGAGATAAGTCTGAATTGTATAATTCTAGGTTTGAATCATATTCTTCTCCTCATTATAAGTATGGTTTATTTATCTGAAATCAACAAGCAGTTCACTAGTTTCAAGATCAAAAGTGCACTAGTTATTTTTATCTTTTTTTGGTGATAAAGTTGACTATTTAGTTTTGCTGATTTACTATGGGCCTGCAGGCTGCTCTGTTAGGTGTGTACTAGCTATGATACAGTCGTCATTTGTCTGTTCCTAACTGCTTTTCTAATTCATATATGTCTGAGCGAGGTGTGCACTATTATGCATAATAAAGTCTATTATGGTCATGAGAAACAGGCAAGACACTGCTCTGCTTTGTGCTCCTCGCTGGAGATGTCTTCACACGCAACCTGCGCACAAAGGAGACTCGCTGACTGCAAATCAAGCGTGTGCTTACACCCTGCCCGGCTGCGTCTCTGTGCATAATGGATGAAGATCTGAACACCTTCCCTCCGATTTCAGCCTTGACCGTGCCCAGCGCACTGGGAACACATGAGGAAGAGGAGCGTGTATGAGAGGCCGCACGTTCGCCATTCTCGCTGTTGGGCTGGGGAAGAGGGCACAGGCTGCAGATTTTAGAGGAGGCGCTGTGTGGCTGACAGGTCACTGCTCGCCAGATTTCCTGAGAGGCTGTGCCACACAGCTGCGATGGGCCAGTAAGCAATTTGTCACCACACACCCCGTACTCTGGAAGGCAATGGTTTAGCCTCACTCGCATTATAATTGTCCGTTTTACAGCATCTGAGAACATGCTAGTGCCTATAGGGTGAATGATATAGTAACCACTGCAGTTAGCAGATAGTCATATAAACTGGACTTAGTGCCAGCAATTTAGACTTGAAATTAAACTATGCAAGTGGTAAATTGGCACTAAGGAGGAGGCTATAGGGCACACAGTTGGGGGCTGAGCTGACTGAGGTCAGATTTCTCTTTGTGTTAAATGTCAATAGCTGGCATTTAAAAGAGACAATCTATACAAACCAATAAGACAGAGCATGAAAGAACTGCTATTTAAAATGTCAAACTATTTTAAATCAAAACAGAAATCCAGATAATTTACAAACTAAATCTGACCTTTTGTATTTGGAATATTTATACTGTAGCTGTGCATTCAACAACAGAACTTGTAAAAACCTGGCAGACATACATCTGTACATGAATCTTCATTACAGAAGTTTGTAGATGGAAACAGATTTCAGTGGACAGACTCCCAGTAGGAAAAAATTGAGAGAACTTCACTGAATCCAGCACTAAAATGATTTCTGTGATCTGAAGTCTGACCCCAAGTATCACAAGCAAAGTGAGTTACCTGTTTATCTGCAAAAATCATATTTTTTTTCTAGTTAGCATCATTTATAAGTATTGTTTTAATAGTTTAATCTCACTAAGACTTAATTCCTGATTAAAGAAGTTAGGGGAAGAAAAAAAAAAAACACAACAAACAAACCAGGAATAAAACAAAAGCAATGAAAAAACAGATTCAAGTCTCCATGCTTGAAGAATCTGTATGCAGCGTTAATGGTGTGACGTAAAAAGCATTTGCAGTTTTTTTTCTAATGCTTTGATTGGATTTGAATGGATTGCTTGTCCCAAAGAGTAACTGTGCTTCTCCGAAAAGTGGGCAGCAACGAAAGCTTCTGCACAGTGGACTGGCAAGGTGGTTTTAGAAGTGCCACCTCTCACTCAGCTGTTCCATTTCCATGCATGTTTTGTCTCCCTAGAGCTGTGACCACCAACACTGCTACTAACCAAGGTTAGTCATAGGATGAATTAGGAATGTAGGCACTTCACTGAGAATATAACACACCATAAACTGACCTAAAATGTAGTACTTCCATACCAGCAGTGTGAAAACAAACCTAAACGAGCATGCCCTTTTTCCATCCAAATGACCAAACTGTGCTAGCGATCACAACAGTTAGGGATATTAGTGTTTAATACCTGGGAGCCAGAACATTAAAAATATGCTTTCAGATGGCATTTACAGTTCATTTCTCAATAAAGGATGGTGCACATTCAAAGAAAGAGGATTAAACGTTAGAAATAGTAATACTGAAAATCTGAACAATTAATTCCTTTAAAATTTGTATTCTTCTTCTGCATGGCCAGTTAATAAAGGAAGGACTTACCACTTTGTGGATTTAATACATGATGTTTGTTTATGGACCAGCCTCCCAGATTTGAAGCATCCATTTCAAAGCCTTGAAGGATTACTGTTCTTTTCTCCCACAGAATAAAATCAGGACATGTTTCATATTCATAACCCACGGACACTGTAAACAAATAATTAAAGATCTATCAGTTTAGTTTTTTCTCTGTGAACTACTAGGTAATTTTCATTCTAGGTTTTGATATTCACCTTTCAAGTAATGATGTCATTAATTACCTCTGCCTGATTGCTACTGTCAAATGGTTATTACAGCTATGGTTACTACAGTTTCTAAGCAGAGAACTTTGTGTTATCAGTTATAGATTGTCTTAAGAACATAAATCTCCTCCAATGACTTCTGATTCGATAGTTTATTGTATTTCTGTGAATTATCTGAGCAGTAGCCTAAATAGAAAAACAAAATCCAGGTTAAAACAATCTGGCTTTCTTTTTTGCTAAGTGTGAGCATATTGATATTAAATTTTCATAAAATGGATATTTTTGAAATGTAGCAATCCTACAAAAACCTAAAGATCGTGCTGTAATTATAAGGGCTGTAGTTGGGCAGAAGTGGATTGCCAAATTGAAAGTTATGTTTTGACATCAGATCCCAGAAGTTTGATCTAGGAAATATTAACACATTTTAGCCTTTCCAAAATAAAAATACCTTCAAAAATATTTTAAGATGAAATACAAAAATATTTTAAGAAACACTCTTTTCCAACATTTTCAATATTTTCATCTCATTTTTTCTACCTAGCAGTTCTAGGTATGTTTTACCTGAACCACAAATAGTTTTAATATCATCAAAATTCTCTTACTGGATTCAATCAAAATATTTTGACCAGCTCAATAGTAGGGAGCATTTTTTTTTTTAAGATAAATCTTTTACGCAAAACTGAAAGCTGTTCCTTACATCAATTTTACTAGCAGAGCTGCTTCATCAATTCAGCAGAAAGAACCTGCTTTTGCAGCTAAACTTTGATGTGTAACAATCATATCTCAAGTACTGTACATACTGTACATTTAAAACTTATAGGTTTCAGTCTGGATGCTCTGTTCAACTTTTCACTTACAGGAGCGCTTTTGACTAAAATCTGCAATCTTTCTAGGTGACTCCCTGGTCTGAGTGCCCAGCTGCGGGCATGGAGCCTCCTCCAGAACAGCCACTGACCTCCTGTGCTGGGATGAGCCATCAAGGTTCAGTAACTGAACATGCTATTTTCTAGGTGTTAATGCAGGGAGAAGATAAAGGGCAGATTTTTCCTACGAAGCAACCTCATGCTCACCTACACGTTAGCATCTTTACTCCATTCACGCACTTAACACGTTCAATCCTGGGTCAGATGTATATACTTGAGTAGAGTAAAGACCTATAATACAGTGTCACTCAGCCTTGCTAAGTGAACCATCACAGACCCACGGGACAGACCTTCAGCTGCTGTAAGGTACCATGCTGATATCTAGGTCAAGGTAGGCATAACAATTTTCACCAACTGAGAATCTGTGCCAATGGATCCACAGTGGCACACTTACCAGCACTGTAGCTAACGCAGTAAAGTGCCTGCTATTCCCTGCCTATAGCTGCTGTTTCTGAGCTGACAAATACCCTCTAGAGATTAAAGTCCCCTTTCTTAAAAGTTCCTTCTTCCATGCTCGCAGTTAGTGTAGCTGCCTTTTTGTCCCTTCCCATCAGTAAGTGACACTTAGACAAACATTCACTTCGTATTTACAAATATGTTTCTACACATACTTATATTTAAGAACAAAATCTATTCTGCACACTAAGAATTTTTGACAATTTAGGCTCCAAAAAGGAATTTTTGAGTAATTTTAACACCGGATGTCCCAAACCATCTAAAGGGAGGCACTGGTCTGCCATCCATGAAAATTTCCTATCAATTGTTTTGCATGCAAAATAGTCAAGGTGAAGTGTAACAATTATAAAGTCAGCTAAGCAACTACAATGCTACTTGAAAAATAAATATTTTGTGTCTGGCAGGTTTTGAAAAACACTGTGATTTTGTAAGTGAAACGACAATCTTTACTTAACCTCATTGTGTGGTGTTACTTTCTGGTTAAATTCATTTATAGCCCTTTTTTTAGTTGACTGAGATTTCACTGCATGAAGGAGAAGAACTGTACTAGTTATCTCTTTGGACGTTAACAGCCAACAAGTGCAGTTGCAGCCTTAAAATGGATTTCAGAAGATTTACTGAAATCATCTATACCAAAAATCTACACTTTTCACACAATTTTTAGAAGAATTAAGAATAATCTGTTAGTAGAGCCAGCATATCATGGTTTAAGGGCTGTTGCTGGTTCTCCTGCTGCTCTTCCAAAATACAGGTTAAAAATAAAAGACACGATTAAACACGACAGTGACCTCTACTTCAACTTCTCCTGAAGTATTTGTACTTATCAGCATCTTACTCTGAACAATGAATATAAGGAACTCATCTAAAGTAATAAGTAGAATAATAAACTGAGAGGACCTAAGACTATTCTTCTCAAGAGTTTATATTTGCATCCGGAAGGGGAAATCCTTGCATTCCACTTCCTCCTGCTGTGGGGAATTCAAGGACTTTCAGGAGAAAGATTGAACATGTAGGGAGTTATACAGGAGCATTTACTGAGGTTTCTATTGAAATCTCTCCTTTTTCTACGTTAGGTTACAACAGCATGCAAACTATACCATGAAGATTTTGTGGCAACATTCACATGGCCTTATTTTTACTTAGAACAAAAAATTGCTACTTTATCATTTCTGCTGTTACTTTGAGAAAAGAAAATGGCCATGTGTTACACTTCTGGAATAGATTAAACACCGGCTAACATTTTCTATACAAATTTAAACAAAACCATTTTTGTGTTGAAATATGCTCAAAGTCTCCTTTTCTGTAACTGGTTACACGATCATTTCTGTCAATAATCCTGAAGAAGAATAAGGATGTTTATAGTTATAAAACCAGAGGCAGATGGTTGTATTCCTGAGTTCCAAGACTTCAACCTGCTGCTATTTAATTTAATTAAAATGAAAATTTGAACAGAATGCATTATTAAATATTGGTAATATACTGGAAGAGAAAATTATTTTGACAAAATTTATATAATGGATGCCAATAAAGGTCTCTGAGTACTACAGTGTGTCTAATTAAAGCTTTATTAGAATCTAACAAAGCATGCTAAAAATGCACTTAAAATATAATGATTTTTGTCTCTATTTTGCAAGAAGCGTGGTTAAACTAAACTAAGCAAAAGAAAAAAAAAAGCACCAATTAAATAATTAAAAAGTTGTTACCCAGCACCATTGTGTAAGCTTTATTCATATTTAAACATATAACTCATCTGCTTCTAATTTGGGAATCTACAAACATCTACAGTCTACTATAACTACAGTATCATTTAGAAGATGTTATGTATTTGATTTGAGTTGTTTTGAATTCCAGGCACATACTGGACCTGATGATCATAAGAAGACTCTTAAATGATGGAGAGGGAGCTGGCACACCTAATTTTTCCATCTCAAACAGGTTAGTGTTAACATGTGTTGACAGACCCTGAATACAGGGCTTGTGTAAATGAGACAAAGAAAGCTGCAAGTGGCTCCTGTGACATCGCTGGTCCTGCCTGATCACCAGTGGGTGTCCCAAAAGGCATGCTGGAATTTTGCTGTATTTCTGGATTTGCAGAAATATGTGTATGTGAAGGCAACAACTCATTTAATACCTTCCGTCACTGCAAAGTACAAGCAGGAAGCTGTATCTGTAATGAGCTAGGGCTGGATTTGCCCCCGAACAATGAGGTTCCATGAGATGAGCTGAAAAGGATGCTCCTGTTCCCTGCCACATACCAAACCCAGGGGTCCAGAGCGCTGTGTCAGTGCCAGCACCTACTGTCCCCTTCGTAAAGCTGTCCACCCTTCCGCAGATGTGAACTGGATGTGGTAGATTGGAAGCAGGTGGGATAATGCAGCAACTCAGGATGCCTCATGCTAAAGGTGGATTTGATCTCTCTAGGCCAATTGTAATGTGTGAGCTACAGCTGAAATGAGAAGACCCATGCTGCTCTGCTAGCATTCAAAGCAGATCAGGAAACTAAAGAAGCTGAAAATTTATCAATTATTTTCTGTTTGCTTCAGTTTTCAGCTGAATTTGTTCCTGATCTGGCTCATTTCATGATCAAATGTATGTGAATGGTGGCCCATGGGAGAAGGAGGGAACACAGGAACATCCCCTCTGGCAGCAGCCTGCGCTTCTGTCTATTTAAATAGGCTGTGGGACCACAGCCCTAAATTAAGCTCCTTGTTTTCTGGTATATTCCTGTGTGCAACTCATGATGTAAATCATACTCTATTTTTGATTCTAACATTATCCTTTGCTGACAGCAATGGCTACATCTGCACCATTCTCTAGGTAGGAAAGAAAGTACTATCCTCCTCCTTTCTCCCATCTCCTCTACGCACAGCTGCTTCACAGCCTACCTGTCTGGGAGCACATGATAACAGGCAAGTACAGATGTGCTGGGAGCTGCCAGAGCTAGCACAGCCTGGATGGCACCTTTTGTCTTTGCATGGGCCAATTTGTAGGCACACTAACTGCAAGGATGACACAACAGGTCCTTAACAAAGCTTCTGGCTGCCCCTCAGCACTTAGATCTCTCGAATGAGGTGCATTCCTTGTGAGGATGGTTGGCTTCATGTAGCCCTTGCTATTCTTATTTTACAGCCTGATCCTGCCAATGCTTCTTGCTATAATCCCTCTGATTTAAAAAGTAAACCAGAACTGCTAAAGAAGTGGATAAGGCTTATTCACAGTACTAAGCTCCACTGATAAAATAAGTAACCTTGATAGAAAGTATCTGTAGAATTAGTCCATTAAGGAACATAACCCCAGAATCAATTAAAAGAAATAGCAGGTCTTTTAGAAACCAAATAATGAAATTCATGACAACAATGGCTGGCTAAATCGTATTTTCACAGACAGCTTTTCTGTTGCAATTCTCAAAATTGCTGCTTGTGCTGCTTGCTAAAAAAGATGATGAAACGTGGTATTTTTCTTAGAAATACTTTTAAACAACAAATCAAGAAGTCTTAACTGTTGGGGATATGAAATGTAGAAAGAAAGGATGCCTAAAAGTTAGAATTTTGTAAACCCTAAGTGGAAATGACATTTTAAATGTCACAGCCAAAAAATGACAGAACCAATGACACACCAAAGGTCATATTCAAAGTAACATTCAAAAACAAAGACAGCTGAATATAATGCTGTTAGTACATAACCATTCTCAGAGGGAAATGGGGATTTTCAAATTGATTAAATTGGAAAGACGACATCAGAGGAACAAGAAAATAAATGTTCCTAGGAAATCACATGGGTCACCTTAGCTAAACAGGCATTCGATGTAAAAACAATGCAAGTGTGGTAACAAAATTTATAAGCTCTATTTTCCTGGCTTCGTGCATGTTAGTGCTTCTGCTTATATTAAGGTAATTCTACATACCCATAGCTTCTGCCAGACCAGAAACCTTCTGTCCATATATATCTGTCTTATTCCAGGCAAATGTGTATACCAAATTGGCTGCAGCAGGAAACCATTTCTGAAGCAGACGTCCTTCAACAGCAACTATCAGATGTACTTTTGTCATTCCAGAAGGGATGGTTGCATGTGTCAGAATAATGCGCAGCAAAGTTTTATATCCCGGTGTTCGACTGCTCAGATAACTCAGCTTCACAAAACTCGAAGGGATTGGGATTTCCTCCTGGACCACCTTGGGAAAAAAAACAACAACAACAGGAAAACATCATTATATCTATAGCCAGGAAAAAAGCACAATTATGTTTATTTGTAATAACAACAGATGCTTACTTTAGTTTTCACAATCACGATGTGAACACAGTACCACTTACAATGCTGATCTCTTTTGTGTTTATTTGAGCAATGCAGTAGCCAGGCATATTACAAAATGTCCAACAATGAAAACTTACTGGATGGCAGTCCATCTATTTCAATAAAGAACCTCTTCCTCTAATTCTTTATGTTTATCTACTGAGGAACAAATACTACCTCTGTGGTCATATAAGCATTACAGCTCTTAATGCTCTCTATTATTTGGTTTATTTGATGAGCGTTGTAAACCCAAATGCAATCAAAAACAATTATATATATATATATTTTAAATATGCACACACTTCATACGTTACTTTGTGATTTGAAGACACTATCCTGCTTTGGAAGCAATAACTCTAACCTGGGGAGAGCTAAGAAAGAAAACAAACCTTCCTGCTACAGCAGTTTCTGCACAGAAGTGCTGGCAATAAGGCTAAACTCCAGCCAGAAGGGGCATGGCCTAAGAAGGCACAGCATTGGAAACCTAACGAGATAACTGATGACGCACAGCAGCGAAGATGAAGCAGCATGGGCATCTGTCATCTCGCTAACAGGTGAGTGCCCAGGGTGTGCAACGGAGTTCACATCCCACAGCACTGCTGTCAGTGCCATTGTCTGAATCACTTGGATTCAAGCTGGCGTGGCTCAGCCCACGGTGGGGTAGTATCAGTTCCTGGCTGCAATGAAGATAAGCCCTTGGCAATGAAAGGCACTGCAAGACTGTGAACTTGTGTGGGAAAAAGAGAAGCTCGGCCTTGACCTTTTGAATGATGGACCTCGGAGCTACAAAAAGGGAGCTAGCTCTTGCGATCTCGAGAGAAAGGAGCTTTTATGGGGATGACTGTGATGTGGAACAGACAGGAGAAGAGAGCGGCTTCTTGGAGGATGCCAGCACAGTCACTCAAAACCCACTGAAAACCTTAATAAGGTTAATGATTTTAGTCTATTTCAGTAATAACAAGCCAACCTGTCACAATGTTACATTAGTCAAGCTTGGAAAAACACGAACTGTTTTGTTTATATTCCCGTTTTCCTATCATTCTTGTTTAACAATATATTTCTTCACTTTCCAAACACTCTTATTTACATACTGCAACAGTATCACTGTCATAGGATTGCTGCAGTACAGCTGGAGGCCTGCCAGCGCTTGTCGTTTCAACATATGAAATGTAGTGTTGCCAGGGAAATCCTGCTCCCTTTATTGTTCCTGATTTGCAGTGTTCCCCTTCTTTCCTGCTGACATCCCAGCTGCCCCCTCTGTCATGCATTTGACATCTCTTCTCATTTTTAATAGAAAAGCAGGAAGAAATATTCATGCATTAATACATGTTAATATGTCTCCTTCTCCTATTATTCTGGGTTATTTTTCATTCTTTTCCCAGTACTGTACAACACGAGCTGACACTCTAAGGACCCTCCAAAGCCAAAAAAAGGACTGGGATCAATTTCTCTCTGAGTAGACTGCATCTCTGGGTACCTCACTTTTCAAAAAAACAACAACCAACCAACCAAAAAAAAACCACAAGATGACCTCATGTGAAGGAATGTAACCCAGTTTTTTCTTACTGATGCACATCAGTTATTCTTAACTAACATTCTTAGTGCCACTCAGTATGTTCTGTGAAGCAACCCTGTGGCCATCAGCTGGCTGAACCATGATAATGTTTTTACAGGTACACAGATGTTTAAACATCATGGAGTTCAATCAGAGGTCTCTTACATGTAGAATAAAGACCGTTCATTGTTTTCTCTTCAACACTTTGAAGAGAAAAAAGTAACAAGGATGGAAATATTCATATCTGTAGATAGCCTAAAAAATACTCTCCATACTTGCTTAGTGAAATTAAAAGAGAAATCAAAAGAGGTCTTATTGCTTGAACTCTAACTGTTCAAACAACATATAAAAAACTGTTGGGACTCACATGATCTGAAACAGGTATAGTTGTATTGTGTTGGGCATACCACTTACATAACCTCTTTTAAGTCCCATATAAAAGACCAGTTAAATGCAAGGTTAATTACAAAGTGGTTCTAAACACTCAAGGGAGTCTCAAGAAAAAAAAGACATTTAAATATATACAACCCAAAAGATCATGTTCAAATTGCTTTGTGTTGGTGTGTAGAAAGTAGTAAAGACAAGCAGCTAACATGTAGCTGGAGATGCTGTTGTAAAGAACTAGCTGTGAATGGATGAAAAATCTCTTGGAGTCTTCACAGGATATTGGGTCATGTCTCACACTGATGTATGGTGAAGTTGCACTGTTTATCTATAACTTAGGAATGGTTTTGTGCACCACTATAAATGAATCATGATTTCAATAATAAATCATGATAGGATTCCCCACCTCCTCCTTCTATTTCGAGGTAAGGTATAACGTATCTTAAAATATTAACAAAATATAAACTAAGTGAAAAACGTCTTGCGTAACAGTACTAAAGAGATCTACATTGGTGTCATTGTGATAAGTGAGTAACATCACAGCAGTTAATTGCTCAGTATTTGCTACCATCTTTTTCACAGCAGCGCTTTCAGAACTTTCTAGGAACAAGGGGAAGACAAAGGGATACATCACATCTACAGTGAATACTCATCATACACCAACTCTACAATTTAAAGTCTGAGACTGCAAATTTTGAATTCAAATTGTAACCACTGATTTCAGTGATTTTTTTTTATTTTTTAGCATGTGTGCATTTGGTGTCTACGTGTTTTTGTGTTCACGCGTATGGAATAGAAGTCTACATGCCTTGGGCAGAAATGATGAGCAAAACTGTAATGATACCACAAGGATATGAATAATTGGGGGATATGAATAATGGGGGGCAAATTTAACATAAATGCATTTGTTTGACTTTCAGTGTCAAAATTCATTGTTACTTGCATTATAACCAAATGTTTCCATGCTAGAGATGTTTTGTCACCATTACCAAATAATTTTGTAGGTTTCATTAATTAAGTCAATGGTAACTTTTAACATTGTCTAGAACTTGTTCAGCAAACAAACAAATTGTTAATTTGAAAGTAATTTCATTACCTGTAGCTCTGGAATAACGGTTCCTCTTTCTGGACAGGATCCTCCAAATGCTGTCAAGGGTGAAGGGAGTACAATCGGATTTGGGCTGATAAAACCACTGATGTCACAAGATGGTATGTCTGACTCTGTTCTTTGCATCACAACTTTGTCTACAATGATAAATCTATTCCAAGGCAACCAAAGTGTCCTTTTTTCAGATATGAAAGGAGATCTGTCAAAAACTAGAGTGACAGAGATGCCTCCAACAGCCACAAGGTCAAAACTGGAAAAGACAAAACAAAATGCTTTGTTTCTTCTTGTTTTATCATCACATTTCCACAACTTTCAGTGCATCACAAACAAAAACATTATATTGCTCATTATGGCCCTTAATTTACCATGTAAAATCATTCAAGTATATCTTCCTGATGTCCCCTTAGTATTCAATGAAGAAGATTTACCTCTCTGTGCTTTCTCCCTGTATGCATCAATAGCAAGGTATAGTACTTCACTGTTATTTTTCCCCTCTCTCCTCTATTTATGAACCAGAACTGATATTAACAAGTCATCTGTAACAAAAAAAGTGTGGACCCAGTCACTTTGGATTATACAAAAAATTCCTGGCCAGGAAAGAGATGTTTATAATCTATGAAGGTACAATACACAGGATAAGTCTAACATCCTGGTAGGACTTTTCTTTCTTAACATATTCTTTTTCCTTTTTCTAAAAGTTGCAGGAGAAAAAGGTTGAGTACACCGAGCAGGTGACCCCTCTGTGCAGGACATGAAGATTTTGGGAAAGATGCCGATTAACTGCAGTGAGCACTGAATCACCTCTTGTGAGTAAGGCAGGTGATCTGGGAGCTACCATGAAGAACCTTTGGCAAATATGGGCTGCAAAGCAGTGAGACATAGAAGGCAAGATATACATGGTCTCAATTTTCTGAGCTTCTGACATCCACAGTCAAGCAACAGAAGGTAATATGTAAATAGATACTTCACCGTCTGTATTATTGAATGCATCTATTATGGAGACTTTTGACGGTAACAATCTGTGATAAGAAGTCAGACCTAATTATGCATATCTCATCGCATTTCCCAAATGACGCCGATTATATTCACAGCAAAATACAGGTAGCATATTTTAATGGAACAACTATTTCCAGACTAGAGTAAATAGGAAATGGTAATTATTAACTTTCAGTAGTGCGATTTGAAAGACAAGAAACTAAGGTAAAATAAATATGCATGCTCTTTACGATTATAAACTAAGGCAAACTAATAAACAACAACAACAAAAAAGCCTGTAGAAACAGTGACAAATTATACTCTTTCCCTGCTGGAAGATAGCTTCTGACTTCTTGTCATTCACAACACAGCCAAGAGAGATGAAGTCTTATGCAGCCTTTAGCAGCTTAATCCAACTGAAGTTCAGGAGCAAATCATGACCCTACTGCCAATGGATGATGAACCCTGGAGTGCAGTACAGAACATATAGGAACTTCTCTCTCTGAGAACTCATCTCAGTCCTGCAAGGTTGGGGAAGAGAAAGGAAGATGGAATTGTGCAGGACTAGCTGCAGAGCAGCAATTTAACCATTCTGGCTCTGGGAGGAGTCTGTTCCCACTTTTACTTGTATGGCTTGGGTGATCAGCTAAAGGAGTTAACTTTGTTGACACCTCAATAAACTACTTGCAAGATTTACATCTGAAGACAGAAAAAAAGAGGGAAGACAGGGAGTTCTCTGGAAAACTCAACTACTGAAAATGTCAAGGAAGTGCTGGTACAGCAGTACTGTCGGAATTTGACTCCAGGTGTTTGAATGTCACTAATCTTGTTGCTGTACATTTTTTTCTCTCTTCCCTTTCTTCTGTGGTTCCTTTACCACACCAAGCTCTAAATAAGTGTGCTCCCAGAGCAGAGGGTCAGATGCCATCCTGAGTCCATGCTATGAACAGTGATCTCCATGAGAATTTGGCACATGCACATGTGGTGGTAGATGGCCCTAACTATAAAAACATTACACAGTGACAAAAACAGCTCACCTTCCATCTTGTCGACTGATGGTGTATCCATACTCATTGTGGTGTAGGAAACTGACATTCACTCCAACCAAAGGTGTTCCATCTATTGCTACCACCTGGCCTCGAATGACGCATGCACGCCTGTAACAAAAAGAGTAGGGGGCAACATGTTAGACACATCAAGAGGGTGAGAAGGGTACTGGCTTCAAAAACAGTGCTACACTTTCCCAAACAGACAGAACTACTGTGATTTCATCATGACTTGATTTTGAAAGAAAATTCAAACAAGCCCAAAAGATTGATTTGGAAAACCATTATCTCATGAAGAAGACACACAGGCTGTCCTATGAATCGCTGGTGTATCAAGAATATATTTCCATTTCTAGCCATATTTCAGGACACCATTTGTTCTGCCATTGAATACCAATGCAAAGGTTTCGCTGATAGCATGATTTAGCTTGCTGCAGCTCTAGTGGTGATGATTTGTGAAAGAAGAGAATAAAACCTCATTCTCTGCTGCTAAGAATAGGGCATTGCTGTCTGTTAGAAAAAAAGCTGAACTAATGAGATAAGGCAGCAGTGAGACACATGGTCTTTGTTGAACTTCAGAAAGTTATATAGGTAAATCTAAAGAGCGCCTAAACAGGCGTAGCATATTTTCTGAATCCCCCATCACAGGTTGTGTCCTTTTAAACTTCCTCTAGGACATATCAGACTTGTACACGCTTTCCAGCATAAAAATCTTCCCATTCTAGTATAGAGGTTGGAACATGGCAGCACAACAGAATGCATCAAAATCAAGAGGCAGGAAAGTGAACTCATTACTAAGTGGGTCTAATTGAAGGCTGACAGAATCATAGAAAATAAGAGCTGAAAGGAAGTACAGGACTTTATCTTGTCCATTCCTTTGCCTCAGGTAAGATCAGCTATACCTACATAACTCCAGACAGATGCTCGTCTAACTCTGTATCTTCACCAAGTAACCCATTCCAACGCTTTTGTGTGAGTGCTTTACTCATGGCAACTTTTTCATACTGTCTAAATCTGAACTGTTGTCCTTCAAAACTGTTACTTTCACCCTAGAATGGACGTGGTGAAGAAATTACTCTCTCTTTCGCAGCTTTGGCCTTTTATGTATTTGAAGACTGAAACATAAAGGAGACAAATCTCACCAAGGATGAAGAATAATAAGTGAAATACTCTCATGGTGCAGATTAGGACCTAGGGGGATTTTCTAAGGGCTTACTTACACAGCTACATTCCACTAAAATACCTTTCAGCATTTTGCCCCATGCCCTCAGGTACTCTACATTAGTACACTTCTGCTGGCTGCAAGGATTCAGGTTTTGGGAACTAATGATACAATCGTATCATTTCCTGGAAATATGGTTTCAAATAATGAAGTGAGCAATGTAGTCAGAAGCCTTTTGATAATGTTAAGATGTGTAGGGTCGAAAACATTAGGATGCCTATAGCAGCAACTGTTATTAGTTACTATAAACAACACATTTAAACATTGTTATGTTGCCCTCTCAAGTTGAAAGTTCACATTAGACCTCCATAGACACACCCTACCTTTGTGGAGTGAATATGTATCCTAAAGAAAAAACTTAACAGCTCCTCAAATGAAAATTATTTAAGAGTCTGTATGTAAACTTAAGAAATATCCCTTGAGAGACTAACTGATCATGAAATCATGTACACAAGTTGGAGACCATAAATTTCTGAAAGTTTTGACTTGTTTCCTAAGATCCAGACCCACTTGACAGAACATTAATTTATCACTATGATATCACCAAACGCAACTGATGGTGACAAATTGTAACCAGTACAAATTAACCCCTTTGTGAGTACATCATTCACCACAGTCGCTAGTAGGAATTCCGTGCTCCCAAGACATCAGCAAAGGTGCTGAGAATTCCCAGAGGAATGGGAGAAGCTGCATGAACACAAATATGCAAAACAGAGCTCCGATGTACCACCTTTTCGTCTTCCGCATTAACTAAGTTGGTTGTGGCTCTCTTTGTGGGCAAAACTTGCTGCTCCAGTGGAGGCAATCAAGCTCTTGTGCGTCTCAACAGACTCACAAGACTCACTGAAACAGAACAGCCAGGTTCAATTACTCCTTGATTTATTAGAATAGAAACTACTGATTTCTATTTTTTTCTCATGCTTCTGTCATCAACAGACCTGCCTTTCCCTTTCTAATCCCTTTAATTAGTGCACTCCATTTGTTTAAAAAGCATATTGGTCTGAGAGAGCCCTTAGAGTCATAATTATTTAGTATATTATTCTAGAACTCCTGTTTGTTCATTCACTGATTCTTATTCCACACAAACCTGTCTTCTGGCTCTACTCCTTCCTCATATTTTATCAAGCACACAGATTTGTGTGGTAACAACTCATCAAAGTCTTCATTATTTCATACACAGTCTCTTTTCTCTACTTACTCACTTCTTGTTATTCATAAATAATATTAAGAGACTTATCTTTCAACTTTCTTGCTCTTTTTTTTATTCGTCATATTTTACAAGCCACACATATTTACAACATGTGATAAAGACTCATAAACCTCATTATTCTACATTTATCTGTATAGAATTCTTTCAAATCATTTAGATTTCAAATGTTCCAAGCCTTCCTATGTGTTGCTACATTTGTCCTCATTATTTACTGTCTTTTTACTACCCACTCAAGTCGAAGAGTCTTTACTCTTTGGCCTCTTCTTGAATTACCAGCACCTACTAAGTCTCCAGCTAGGCATTTGATCAGAATTACTTTTATTTTTTGCATTTACTGCAGGCATTAAAACCTTTTTCGGTTACTTTATGGCTGGCACTAAGCCCAAGGGCTCTGGGAAGTAACAAACCACCCGCAGGTTGCAGCAGGCTGCCTCTCCTTTCCCACTGCCCTGACAGCTCACAGAGTGGACAGCCGGGCTCTGAAGGGGAGGCACACTGGCTTGCGGAGTCCCTGCAGCTTTGCTGCTTGCAGAAGACTTCACTTCATTCCTTTTCTTGCTAGAGCTTTTAGAGCCCTTTCCCTGCAGTGATGTCACTTTCAACTCAACCTCCATTTTACAGTTTCCTTGCTACATCTTTCACCCATTTTCTAGATGAGCCTTGGACCTTTGCTACTGCTCACTGCTTTTCTTAATTTTAACAGAGAAACCTCTAAAGATCATTATGTCTCCTTGATGTGCTGTTTTTTCCTCTTTTATTCTCAGCCTCTAGGACTTACTCTACACACTTGTGACTGGCCTGCTTTTACTTCTCATGTGTGATAACAGCTCATGCTATCTGTCCAACAGTCACTTAACTTGCATAGATAGCATAATCTTGGACTAAGGCTGCCCAAATGTTTTAACTTTATAGTGAGTGCAAAAATGTCTTTTCCAATTTAGAGCATCTGGGAAGGAATATGTCGCTTATAAACTGCCTTGGTGTTTTCAAATGTATTAAAAATGTTTCTAGTCCCCTGGTACATTGTACTAAGCCTGCAGCTCCAGAGGGAGCAGTCAGCTTTTTGAGAGAAAGCAGAAATTCCTCTGGGTTGCAGGTGGCCTAAAAAAAGTAGGATTTCTCTGTAAACACTTCATGGGTCATTCCACGTGTAACTGAGGAGCTCAGCTCTGTGAATGTCTGATCTCTGCCATCAGGCAGTTTGTTTGACATCTCTAATTTAAAACATAAATAGGAGTTTAAAATTCTAGATGCATTCTTTCACTGCTTGTAAAGCATTTTATTATTCCGCCACCATCCTGTCTTGCTCTACTACTTCTTATTTGTTATTTTTCTGCTTTTGTTTTGTGTTCTGAGTTTCTAATATTCTCTGAACACCTCAGGCTGACACATTAGGCTCAGATGTGGAACTCTGTCAAGCAACTTGTGAATTCGCAAGTGTCACATTACCAGAAGATGTCATTTACTGTATTACATTTCTGATTAAAACCTTCAATCAGAGAAATTAAGCTAAAGGCTAGTAAGGTACATTCATTTCTTCCTGCTGACAATGTTGCTGAAAGCAGCCTTTGAAGGGTAATTAATTCAGTACCATGCACTGGACCCCTTTTGTAGGCAATTTGCAGTGAGTCAAATAGCTTGCCAGCAGCATGCATTAAAAACACTTGGCAAAGAAACAAGCTGAAAACCTTCCTGAGAAGGGAAGTTGATAAAAACATTTTAATCCGCTACACTGTGCTACATGCAGTGGGTCAAAATTATTCCTAATAATTCCTAACAATTAACAATATTAACAATTCCTAACAATATTAAATGTTTCCATTTATTCAGAATTTGTCTAATCTGCCTTTAAGCATGTTACTGTTTAGGTTGGGAGCAAGTCAAAAACCCTGTACAAATGACAGTTTTGACATAAAAAAAAGCAAAATACATTTTGAAAACATTCAGTTCCTTAACATTAATTTTGGTCTATGCATTGAGCCAACACACTGACTCTGTTGTAGAAGCCAAGTGTTTAAAAATTATATCTAATCTAAAGTCTAAGATGCAAATGCAAAAGGATAGATATCCCAGCAGTTGTCAGAACAACTGATTTCAGTATGTCAGGTGATGTTGAAAATGCCAGCATATGGCAGAGACCAAACATGGTCTGTCTGAAGGACAGAGATAATCTTCAGTGTTTTTTTGATAGCTTTCCCAAAGCCATTCAATATCAAATTGGCT
This sequence comes from Cygnus olor, assembly GCF_009769625.2. Lineage (NCBI taxonomy): Eukaryota > Metazoa > Chordata > Aves > Anseriformes > Anatidae > Cygnus > Cygnus olor. Next base: position 20,316,112 of record NC_049181.1, on the reverse strand, counting down.
TTATCTACAGTGAGATTCATGCAAACATCACCCATATTGGAGTTCTACTGACATACGCTACAGTAAAACGCTGCACAATGTCATTTGAGTCAGAAGACTGAAAACATCAGATAGATGTTTCTTCTTTAATCCTCCTAATGATCTCAGAGACTTGCAAAGGAGCTTTGCAAAATTCTGTAATTGAGCACCAGTGGGAATGGATGCCAATGCTCCAAAATAAATGAATGGTACTATTTCATCTGATTTTTCCAGTGCTTCTTGTTGAATCACCAGTGTTATAAGTGGCATTGCAGGCAGCCAAGAGTTAATATTATCTGCATGGAGATGACTTCTTCAGCAGTAGCCAAAAGGAGATTAAAAAACCCAAGCATTCTTTGGTCTTTACCAGATCAGCGGGATCACAGATTTCTGATGTATTTACTGTAGTAACTGTTGTCTTCCTATGTTTTTTTTTTTCAATAATCTTAATTCCCAGGAGATGAACAGACACTAGATGACAGCCAGATTGACTATGTCAGAGTAAGATTTCTGAACAGAGACAGCGCAGCTAAGCATTGCCTCCTTCTGAGACTCTGCCTATCTGTCATCCTTAAGGAAAATTCTGGCAGTTTTTAATAATGTTTGACTTATGGATGAGCAATTTTTCAACACCCTGGAAGGCTTGAGGATCAAGCGAAGTGTGGACCAATGAACTCCTTAGGGTGCCCAGTACATTGCAGATTACTGTTGACAAAACCCAGGAGACATGGCACAGTGCGAGTCTCAAGGCACTGTCCTCATTCTGAAGATACAGACAGCCTCATGTGAATCACAAGGATCTTTTCAGCAAACCAACTAATTTCTTTACTGTGGGAGGAAATAATACCTGGGGTGTGAACAATGCACCAACCCAACTATAAATTGTATTCCTTTGTATTATAAAGTCTGAAGTATCAAACCATGGCGAAGATGGGCTGCTGCTCACACCCAAGCCTTCAATGCTCTTGATTCTCCAAAAGCATGCTGCTCACACCCAAGCCTTCAATGCTCTTGATTCTCAAAAAGCATGCCAGACATAAGGGTAAAGAAACGAAATACTCAGAAAAAGCTTTTAAATCCAAGTTAAATCCCATCAATGATAGCTTTAAAAGATCAGTTCCTTATATCTATAAAAGCACGCTGATGGGATTACTTGCAATCTGGCTGCTAACATTTGCAGTGTCACAGAACACTGTACAGGTGACTTGAGTGCTCACCTCCTTTGCGAAAACACCTCACTGGAAGGCATTTTGATGAGGGAAATCTTTCACTGGTGACTTGTATTTTAAACTGCAGTCTGCCATGCAGCGTGTACAGCCAACCAAGGATCTTGTACCAGGTGCAGTGGCACCATTCCATTAGCAATGTACACTCCGAGAGACCCAGCATTGTCAGGTGGGTGCTTTTTGTGTAGTTCATTTTCATGCCCTATTGTTCTACATATTTATAATATCCTGTTCCATTTTTAATAGTGATTAAATGGTTAGGTATTTTAGATCAATAAGGACTGTTTACATATTTACTTTATTAAAAATGAATAAGTTACGAAGACAGAGTGCACTGAATTTGTGCACAGCTATGGAATGAAGTCGAGGTTGCAACCTAAGTGCTATCTACTGTGCTGTGAAAAAAAAAATCTTATGCTCTTATTACTGGAACATGGTTTATCTAATGTATAGGCCTAGTTGACAGGGTAATAGGTGATGTGGATGATTTGTAGATCTCTTTGTCAGCATGTAAGTTATAGCTTCCCAGGTGAACTACAGCATAAAAACTTATATGTCCCTATATTTCAAATGTTCAAGAAAATAGGTGTTTCCAGGTTTTCGAGCAAGTAAATGCTCCTTTCCTATTGCAGTCTTTTCCTGTTAAAGGGCACGCCAATTACACACTCAACAATCACACACTACTGTTTGCATGACAGTTTAAGAATAATTTGCAGCACAAAATGGTAAACTTCACACTGTTCTATCCATATACAGTTAAAAAAAAAAGTTTGTTAATTAGATAACCAGATTATATGTAAATAACACGTTAAATAACACAAACTCTGTTGGGCAGAAAGGTGACTAAATACAGCACGTATGAATCTAACTCATCTTTCTGCTTCCTGCCCTTACACACATCTACAGCACAAATACCTGAACTTCCCCCCACTTATTTTTCAAGTACAAGATGGATTACCTTCCACAGCAGTCAAAGTCTTGTTAATGAGTAGTAGTGTTTGTTACTGTGACACTTTTATAAACTAGATAGGTGATAATGGGAATATGATATGTAAGACTCTCAGTAGTTGACTTCAATATTTCATTGCTTTTATGTCTAGAACAAACCTTACCTGCTCTCAAATGAGACATCTCCTGGGATCACATGAGTGCTTTCCTTCCCAATAAGGAATCTGATTCGATCATAAAAGAGCCTTGGAGGATGCTGAGAGAAAGGCGGTTGGCTGTGTTGTATAAGGTCAAGGGGATCAGGCGAACCCTGGCAGAGAGGACTTGCATAACAATTGTTTTGCTGACAACAGTCAGGGTCTACACAGTCTGTCAAGCCATCTAAAACAGAGAGAATAGAAACTTCAGGAAATTGAGTGATTCTGAGAACAAAGCACAGTGTTTGCTACTGGAAAGCACAGGAAGTATTTAATCAATTGGAAGGCATGCTGATTATGACACATTCAAATTCAATAAGGCATGTATGTACATGCTTAATTCTGGGTGGGTGTTTCTCTCTAGTCATTAACACTGTATCACCTCATAAAGTCCCCACAGAACAATGCCAAAACAGAAGCTCCGAACTAAGAGACTATGGAAGAGCAGGACTGCACTACACACTTGTTAGTCCACCAAGTGCATGACCCACCCTGTGCAGCTGATCTCTCTAATAGACCTTCACTACCCCTACTGTCTGTTCACACCTGTGAAGAATATTCGCTAACCAGTCTGCAATAACACAGTCTGAAATGTTATCCAAGTCTCACAAGCATCCTTACTGTAGTAATAATGATAATAAAAAAGATCCTTGTTGCAGTTTTCTGACTTTTATTTTAAGAACTACAATAGTTTTATATGTGCTTTAAGATGTTTATTTTCATTTATTGGTCGCGATACTAGAATGATCCAAAAAGGCAGAATCATGACTATAGTCCTTTTGCAGCTGGTGATAAACAAATCCCCACCCTGATGCAGGCTTTGTCCCAGTGACCTGACAGGTACAGTCTTCTCCATGGATGTTTGCCCAAGGAAAACAAATATGAGAAATGAAAACAAACCTATTCCTCCTCCCTCCATTCTTCAAGCATGAAAAACAGGAGAAATAATTGATTTTTCAAAAATCTACATTTCTTCAGGGACAAACTTACAGCTCTGTTTGGGGGTGAAAGTAATTTACTTAAACATCCAAATTTTGTGATTAGAAGAACAGTGAAGCACTGAAGTAAATCTAAATTAAGCACCTAAATAAAACTTAAAATTGGACTATCGGCATTTAATTCCATCTATCGGCAGCTTAGATGTCCAAATTGCCTAAATTACACACTCTACCAGAAACAGTCAGACTTAATAAGGTACGTTGAAATGCCCAACTGTCTCCTTAAACATCCATTTTATGACTTACCAGTTGCTAACTTCCTTGGACTGACAAGCACACTAATGCATATAAAGCAAGATTAAGGCATCATATCCTTTAACCTTCAAAAAAAGACATCTCTTCTTCGTATTTTTAACAAGGTCAGTCTGTATTAATGTGGAGTCATCATATCACTGTATGGATTTCCCTTGTGTTAAAATTGGAATGCTACAGCATCAACATACTGTCAGACATTTTCACTTCAAACTTTTGACTTTTCCTGCTCTGTTCATACCAATGCTTTGTGTCTATAAAACCCTACCTCCTCAGGGCAAACTGCATTATCAAAGAAGCTTCTGTAGCTTTGTCATTGACTTTTATGGGTGCAAGACCAACCCTCAGACAGCTCTGCTCTTTTCTCAACATGTGCACACTGCACTGTGTGAGTACTCAGTAAATAACAGCATAAAATATTCACTTCGAAAGGAAAGAAAAAGCCCTTCAACTGAACAAACAAGTATAATGAAATGGGCTTTCCTGGAATCTGAAAATCCTTGCCTGACCTTGAACAAGGTGATTGTTTGGATAAGCAAAAAATATTAACAGATCTGTCCTACTGCAGCTGGGAAATCAGATAGAGCAGGCTAGTTTGTGTAATGATGAGCCAAGGCAACCGTAGATAGCTAACAGCAATAATCTGAGCCCCTCAGGTCTAGCAAAGCTGGCATAGCTACAGGTCAGTGCTTCTGCATTCCCCCAGTCCTGGAAGACAAAAGGCATATGCCAGCACTGGGAGAAGAGCTTCACAGGGCAATGTTGAGTTTATTGACTTTGAGTGTAGTAGTCACTTTATATTCAAGAAAACCTAAAATGCTATTGAAATCTGTATGAAATCAGGAAGCTGAAACAATAAGGGACCTCCCATTTAAACAAAGCCATCCATGAAGCAGATGGAGGACTTAGCAATATAAACCAGGGGGCTTTCATTGTGTCCTGACAGGAAAAAAAAAGTAAAAAAAAAATTTTGGGGGGGTTGAAACCTCAAAAGCAAGCTTGGAACTGCAAGGAAAAAAAAAGTCCTCTTATTGTTTTCTCCTTTTTTTTTTTTTTATCCAAGGAATGAGACACAATATTCTTAACAAGTGAACTGAAAAACATCAAATTACTACTATGTTCTCCAAGTCTGTAAATATTAAAGATTTCTACCAGACTTGAAAAGACAATGAAGGAAATAAAATCCTTTGCTTTTACTCTGTACTGACGAAGATCCCCGTGGAGGCTCTGATGTGGTTAGGTGTAGCCACTCAGGATAGATCTCTGCTGGTGGAATGGCTACAGCAGTGGCAAGTCTTCTTCAAGGAGCCCAGGTACTTTCTGGAAGGAACTAACTTCTAAAAGCTGACTGCTGTCTACCTGGGAAATTTGAAAAACATTGGTCGGGCAGAATAAGTACTAATCATGAAAAAGACATACTTATTCCAGAATAACAGCATCCGTGGGGAAGCTATTTTGGAGTAATTTATTCTGCTGTAGCTACTCTGATTAATTTTTTCCTTGTCAACAAGCTATTAGATGTGGGAACTTAGCTGACCTGATTCTCTCATTTATGTAAGAAGCAGAAGTGAAAATTCACAGAAGTATTAGAATCTGAAGATTTCCTTAGAAAAGAAATAGATATTGAAATGACAATTAAATACTTTACAATAGCTTCCTCTAATGGAATCCTCATTGTCTTTTGCATTGGTCAACAGCTTACATGCTTGGCAACAAGCACTGCATACATGCTGTATACATAAAGAAACCAGGCAAAGGGGAAGCAGTTTTCCATTTTCCAGCCAGGCTCTATTTTCATCTTTTCTTTGCAAAATGACTATCTTACAAACTCATACAGATTCTGCTAATGGAGTTATTTTGGCTTCAATTACTTGCACCTGGTTTCATCTGCCTCTCCAGGCTCTCAGGGCTATGAAAGGGTGTTTCCCTCTAGTGAGGGTGTGAAGTCCCAGAAGCCTTTCTGAATAACCCACGGTGGTATTTGTCCTAACAGCACCATGAATTTATGTACTTCAGCTATTTAAGAATTTTTAACTAGAATTGTCACAATAGCGCAACTTTAGCTTTTTTCCCAACAATCAAACAGAATTCAGAAAAAGAAAACAGGTCACGTAAAACTGAAAAATATTTTTCACACTTTGCTGAAGTAAAAGAATAAAACACCTACTTTGGGGCCAACGTGGAACCCTTAATCCAATATAAATTGTTTGTTCCACTTTAGGCTCATTGAAGCCCTGTTTTAACTTAGAGGAATTAAAAAAATCTAAACACCCCAAACAAACATTTCACCTTGAACACATACACATGAACTGTTCTGAGATTTCTGAACAGAACTATTCCAATACAAATTATTGAGGGCATCTTGTTCCAGCCTTCACACATACATAGCTTGTCTTATTTGGATTGAGTAACACAGAAAAGTGAAGATATACAGGTTTAAGCCTCCAGTTGCAGAATATTTCCTAAATCAGATATTCCTGCCTCCTATAAATGTTTTCTTTAGCCATTATTGGGCTGTTTACTACCATAATTCAGCATGATGCCCACTAAAAGAAACTTGGTAAACAAACTGGTACAGAATCACAAGTTACATATGGAGGCAGTTTATGACAACACAAATCATGCTAATAAGTGCACGTGAGGATACCATTTCCAACAAGCCAATCATATTTAAAATGAGATTTTTAATCCAGTAGAATAACCCAGAAAAAAAAAATCTTGTTTATAAGCTATAGAATCAAACTCATTCACTTGAAAATGCTACAAATGCCTTATTTTCAATTCTCAACCAATGGTCACATTTTCTTTTAGTTAAGTTTTCATATCAGGAACCAACTATTAAAAGCTCAGTGTGTTAAGAAAACAGAAGGGTTTCTATTAAATCTCAGGAGACAACAGTGAGGAGTATGAACAAACCACTACAAACAGCAAAAACTGTAATTCATACAGCAGGGGAGCCTGCATGCTGAAGTTTTTACTGACAATTACAGACAGTGCATCACAGCATAGGTGTAGGCTAAAATGCATTACAGGGGTGTAAATGACTTAGGTTTGTTATTACTGTTTTTAAAATTTATTTTATATAAAAGGCAGTCAGGGACCTTCACAGTGATTATATAATAAAGTGATTCAGATTTTGGTGAGAAAAATTTCAATTCATGGGACAGCAAGTGTTACAGTTTCACAACTTCCAGGTACCTTGTTCTGTATGCAAGAGGTAATGACAGACCTTTTTCTTTTTTTTTTTTTTTTTTTAAAGTAAACTAGACAATCAAAATATTTTTAATATTACTGCTAAAATCAAATCCACAAAGACCAACTTGAGGATAAAAAGCACTTCATAGAACTCTTAAATGATTTAAACAACTTCAAAGAGAAGGCAGAGCATGCCAAAACAAGCTGCTCTCTTTTCAGTCACAGCACTCCTCCCTGCACTGCTGTAGCAGTGTTAGGAAAAGATTTTCCCATTTCCTTGCTGGTGAAGAGATCCTTTTGGGAAACTTTCAATAAGGAATTATATTATTTACCGTGTCAGGAATTTGTGTCAATGTAATCACACAATGTTATTCAACAAACAATATAAACTTTCTTGGTTACACAGGTTTTTTGGTATTTAATGTGGTGGGAAGAAGACACAAATGTGATGAAATGAACTGTATGGAGTTCTATGGATCCACTTCTTCCTTGGTTACTCTCCAAGAGCCTAACTATTTGCTGACCAGATTTGGGCAAATCACAGAGTCACAGAGTCACAGAATCACCTAGGTTGGAAGAGACCTCCAAGATCACCCATTCCAACCTCTGACCTAACACTAACAAGTCCTCCACTAAACCATATCGCTAAGCTCTAAATCTAAATGTCTTTTAAAGACCTCCAGGGATGGTGATTCAACCACTTCCCTGGGCAGCCCATTCCAATGCCTAACAACCCTTTCGGTAAAGAAGTTCTTAATATCCAACCTCAACCTCCCCTGGTGCAACTTTAGCCCATCCCCCCCTGAAAAAGAAGCACTCACACAACCCCTGAGAATTGGCAAGAGCTGTTTATTGCCGGGACATCTTGCAGGCAAGCCTGCGGGATGTCCGTGGTGTTTGGTGGCTCCAAGCTAATGTTTGTGATGGAGCCTGAGCAGCGAGTAGGGGGCTCGCTGGGCACTCCTGCGATGCTGTTGGTGCTCTTGGATGGCAGTGCACAAAGACATGCCGCAGTAGTCCCAGGTCTCTTCTGGCCAAGGTGGATCCAATTCCATCCGTTCCTCCACATCTGGTGGATCCAGCTCCATGGGCTCCACGGTGTTGGGCAGAAGGCTAAGCCAGTCCTTGCCCGGGACTGCCCAAATGGGATGTCTTCCATCAGGAATGTTCTCAAGCCAGGGTGCCGAACCAGGGGGTCATCCAGTTCCACGCCTCGGTCCCATGCCACTGTCGGCTTGACAGTGCTGCCATTTGGCTTATGGCCATTACTGGGTCCTGCACTGTGTCCTGGACTATAGGCACGCCTCTGCTCCCTGCAGCTGTCTGCCTGATGTTCCTGACTTCGCCCCACATCACCGGTGCTCCTATGGTAAGGCCCAGGCTCCCCAGGCTCCCCCAGGCCATTTGGCTTGCCAGGGAGAAAGGCTGCCCCTCGGCCACAGAGACTGCCCTGCACCTCCCATCCTGTTCCCTGGGTTTATTTTTAACACTGTTTTTTAGGTAATTTCATTCTATTCTTTACGGAAAAGAACAGAAGCAAGGTGCATCACAGTAACAGTATTTCGTATTAGAGCTTTCCATGCACTGCACAATACTTATATTAAGTCCTCAAGAAATTAAAATAACAGTTGGAAAAGGAAAAGGTATTTTGTTAGCTGTGGAGTCATCCTATTTGCTAACAAAAAAAACACACTAAGAGAAAGACCATGGAACAAGTCAAATATTTGGGGCCTGGTATGAATATCTCTATGCCACCTACTTCTCAAATCCTGGCTTTCCTAGTCTGCTCATCTACCCTTGAATTACTTGCAATTCAGGGCTGCAAATACAGGGAATGTCACAGTAACGCACTGCTGAAAACAAGTCGGTGTTCACAGTCAGTACAGGTTTTCTAGGTGGTGGAACACCATAAGGACATTGGAGAGGCACCAGGGAGATCACCAAGAAGGAAGCAAAGAACAAAGCAGTTCCCATTGCAGCAGCATTACCTCCCCCAGCTCACCAGTGCAGCCTGCAGCAACTTTCACCACAGCTTTTCTACTAAACCACTGAGAAGCTTTATTGACTGGATAAGGAAATGATAAATTCAATTGAACTCTACTTCCCACATTACTGGCTTACTTCATTTAATAAACTACCCCTATCATCAAATGCTGGCGAGCAAAACGTACATAGGAGTAATATTTAAAATTGCCATTTTTCTACTGTAAAGTTCAAAGAACACAGTTCTCATCTCTTCAGGCTTTGTCATATGTGGAGAAGGCACTGCTAACTAACCTACTATTAACTACAGTAGGTTTGAAGTTCTGTGGTTAACACCAAACCCAGAATGCTACAAGTAGCAGCCTATATGCTTATGCTTTACTTGCATATACATGTATGCAGACATACAAACACACGTTACTAAGAAACACACATGCTCACTCACATGATAATTAGGACCATCCCCAAGCAATATATTGTATTTAGTATTAATAATACCAATGCCCTTCGCTTTCACTGCTTCAGAGCGACCCAGCAGTGCCTGTGTCAGTGCTGTATCTCTCCATACAGATCCCAATGAATGCAAGGTAGGGATGGAGCTGTGAGAATGAATATCTAGAACATTTTCACAGAAAGCAAAATGAGCTGTAAGTTTCTCCCTTTGGTAAGCAGATTTTTTTCTCTGAACTCCTTATGCAGGACAACATAAAAAACTCAATACCAGAACTCTGAGCTCTTGAGGGATTTGGGCTTTTCAGTAGTTATACTCACACAGTCAATTGCTGAACACTACTGTGATTTGTGAAAAAAAAATCCACAGGAATCTTCAACTTATATTTGCTTGCTTGCTTTTACAGTTTTCAAATAAGCATTAAACAATGCCTGTGCCAACTTGTTTCACTGCAGGCTCAGTTAAGCCCAATTAGGGTTGCCAGGAATCTGAGCAAACTGAATCAAAGAGGAACTTCGGAAGAGACTAAGCAACGGCAACATTAATGAGACTCTACTGCTTATTTGTATGCATTAATCCAAGCGGCTTCTCAAATTTTAGCCATAATACACAACATGCACCAAACAGTGAAGCTGTTAGTGGAGAACGCTGGTGTTGTCTAAGGACAAACCCACTGTTGGGTCTGTGGAAAGGCTGCACAGTTTTTTGTTCAATGGGCACTGGTGGTGTTTGGCCTTCCATACACAGGAGACTGCAAATATATCAGGGTATGATTTTCAGAAACTAAGCATCCCTGGGGAGCTCTCGCTGCTCAGCAACAATGAAAACCATTCCCATCAGTATTATTTATATTGTGTAATAATAGCATATTACTTATATATGGACTCAATATCCCTGTGATGGATAGGTTATTAAAATGCCAATGGATAGGTCAGAAATACATCAATATTTTAGCAGCGCTGGCTATCTACCAAGGCTATGCTGAATCATATGTTTTCTTGTGCTTGGAAAAGCCTGGAGAAAGCTGCAATAACTGTCTGAAGTGACTGAAGGGATATTTGGAAGGGAATTGAAAGCCTGCAGTAAATAGTATTTTCCTTAAAAACAAACAGTCAATATTGATTCATGAAAGAAAAAGAAGATGAAAAGTGATCCAAGTAAACTTAAAACAGAGACCAATACCAAAGAAATTAAAGGGAATGACAGGCTGCACCTTTGAGCTTAAGACAACAACCTGTACGTGCAAGAACAATGTAGGAAGAGTATCTGCAGGGGGGTTGACAGGGTGGTGGGCTCAGCTGCACGCTGGTGCCCAGCACCCTGCATGTCCCAGTGCTCAGCCTCTGCAGCCATGGGACATGGATGCTCACGTGCACAGAGCTCAGCAGAGCATTTCCAAAAAGTCTCCTGCAGCTACTGAAGCTTCCGAAGAGAGTCTAAATAATGGCAGGACAGGAGAAATGAGCTGCTCAAATGAGCTGAATGCTCATCTTATAAACTGAAAATGAAATCATGTCAGTCATGACAATGAAAGACTGAGAATAAGAAATGGGGAATCCTGCAAAGCTGAGGAAAGCCATGGCAAGGGAAACGCATACCCCACTGCAAAGGACATCTGCTCGACATCATGGCATTATTTAATGGACATCACCCTGCTAACAGACTGCAGATGTACTCCACAAGAGCAAGTACAAACCATGTCGTCGTACATCTGTTATAATGCTAAGACCTTTCCAATGATATTTGTAGTGATATTTGAGCAGGTAAACATGCCCTTAAGTCTGCAAGAAGGAAAAAGCTAACAGAGAGTTATGAGAGGGAATGGCAAAGACAGCTCTGGTACAGTCAGGGCACGAGTACTGTGCATACTAACAGGGCTCTGAAAGAAACAGTGCTCTCTCTCCCTGCTCAGGAAGGTGTTTCTGCATGTGTTTAACCTCACCACCACGGATAACTCAGTGCTTCAGCGTCTGCAGAGCTGGGACCCGTGAATACGCTTGTGGCTGATCTTTATAGTAGTGCAGCAGTCCTTGAAAGAAGACATCAAGACTTCCTCCTTCCCAGAGCTTTTGTGCTGTTGCTACAGACCACACAGTAATGCTAACACTTCCTCATGCCAAATAAACGACACTAGTTGATCCCTGCAGTTGGAACTGCTAGAACGAGTGTTCTTCTGTGTTTCTATATTAAAGTTACACATTTTTTTCTACCATGTATTTGAATGTATTTTTAAATAGTAAAAATGTTAGGGTTCCAGTCTCTGAAAGTAGCATAAAGTAAATCAACTGGAAGCAACAGAAAATTATCATGCTGCCTAACTCCTGGAAGTATAGTTTGTTTGAAGTTATATTTGTTCAACATTACCACAACTTTGTTCTTTGGTTATGACTTCCTCCAAACGAACTCAAAGCACAAAACACCTCCTAAGGACTGATACACAAAAGCTTGATTTAAACATGATTGGAATAAATAAGACCTTTCCTAGGCAAGAATACCACGAGATGGACTGTACGTGGTGCTGAATTAGGTCTGGAGCATGACCTTTCGGGCTACATGCTGCTGACTGACTGTGATCACATCGTAACAGCTTCAGCAGCGACTACCTGTCAGCGGAGTTTCGGTAACTCAGCTAAGTGCATGCTGTTAGTTCACCACAACTGCAGGCAAAAACTTAATAGCTTCCATCTTTATAAGCCTAAATGAGTTATGGAGCTTGATGGATGGGAACTCGTTATGCCCCCATAATATTCTCCTAGTCTAAGGCACAACCTCCCGGCAAGTAGGGCTTAACAGATAATGTCATGTCTCCTTCCTAATTTCTGTTTTTATGTATGTATACAAACTCTGAAACACTAGGAATCAGCTTCTGATTTCACATTAACTTAAAACTGGTATAACTCCAATGACTTTAGGGGAATTTTTCTAATTTACACTTATGCCAAATCAGGTCCTATGAACTTCATATATAAAGAGAAGTGGTTTTAATATGTAGATATAATTTCCTTTTCTTACATAAAATTGATTGCGACGGAAACTTAATTACATTTAGCCCATCTGTAGTTGTCAGATTAATTAAATATTTCTCTCTGCACTTATATCTAATTGTAATGTCAACAGAGCTGTCCTAGTACGTTATGTTGCCATTAAAAAAGAAAAAGAATATTACTTTAAAAACCTGCAGTGAAATGATGTTGTGTCTGCCTTAAACTGACAAATTCAAGGAGATTCAGAGTTAAGACTGCCAGCTCTTTCAGTAACTCACTGTTACTGAAGAATATAAAGCATAGAAAATCACAATACAGAGCTGTTTATATACAGCCGGTTCAGAGAGTGTATCAGAAAATGGTTTACACACATTACAGAGAAAACAGAATTTTTGTGGGCAGGTTTAAGAACGTACGCAATTGAGTCACTGGCTCAGACAGCAGGGGAGAGCACGAGACAGATGGAAAAGCAGGCAGGGGGGCAGCAATCCCAGCTGTGGGACCTTGTGTGAAAGGGATACACAGCGGCGTAGAGGAGCCGGGAGAGTGGGCAGAGACATGGCTGTCAGCGGCCTTGGAAATAAGGTGAAAAAGGAAGGATGAGAGAGGAATAAGGCAATTTTGAATGGGATTCAGAAAAGAGGACGCTTTTGCCAAAGGACAGCGTGGTATTAGAGCCCACAGGATACAAAATCACAAGGTCTCAAAATATATCTGTAAATGAGGAATCATCACTGAGTCAGAGTGTTTCTATTGAGGTCCCATAGTGACCTCAGCTCTTGGCCCTCAATCAAGCTTAGTTTATCAATGACCTAGAAGAAAATAGACAATCATTGTATTAACTTTTGACACGATGTTGGGGCATGAGATCTCACCCAAGACACTGAGATGGTCTGTAAGCATGACATAGTAAAATAGCATACATTTCAACACATTCCAGTGTACAGTCTAAGGAAAAAAAACATAAGCATGTTTGGGGCAGATGCATTTATACACTGAATGAGAAACCTGCACAGCTCCAGGTAAGGGGGCAAAAGCCCGCTGTAAAGGATGGTAACAAGTAAAGGACAGGAAAGCAATAGCCCTTCTTGACTGTCCAGTAAGTCAAGTGTTCTTAAAAAAGATTGGAAGACTACTTAATCTAAGAAGATCCAGCGAGGAATATTGTGGCTTTTCTGCCACTGGAAAGTTTGAAATAAAGACTGGATGTTTCTCCTGAAAAAACGCATTAGAATGTACTAGAATGAACTGCTGGAAACGAGGCAGAAACTAATTCATGAATGAAATGTGTTTTTCCCACTAATCCTAAAATTTACACAGCTCTGGAATGAATCAAGGCTACAGAGATCTGAGGTAGGGAGCACCTAGCAGCAAATGACCTGGTTCAATTGGTGGAAAAGAGTGAGCGATTATTTTAGCACAGGGCTCTCTTTATAGTGCTTTCAAAAAATTACTTTGCATTATCTTCTGCACTAGCTTATTCATTGGTCATTCAAATATAGGTCCGGATAATTGCAAGAACTGTGCTGTGTCTCAAAGGTAACATTAAGAAACAGATTAACAATAACAAAAATAATCTCTGAATGTATGCTTTATGTTTGCAAATATATTCACTTATATTAACATAAGAGTAAATTGCGGATGCATTTTGACAGGCATGGAGTATTAAGATAGAGTGTTTTACATTTGTGTATCCACTGGATATCTCTGTACATGAGGTATAGTGGGTATAGTGGAAAGGAGGTGAAAGAAATGACTTGTTAAAAGGGGTGTTTTTTGTTTGTTTGTTTGGTTTTTTTTTTTCCCCCAGAAAACATTCAAGTGCTAGAATGATGGGTATGGCATATACATAAATTCTGCCTTGAAGAACACCTAACACACAGGTATATTCCCTCACTGCACTGGTTCAGATCAAGTCAGTGGAGCAACCGTCTTGTGTAAACAAACACAACATTGTTATTCTGTGATAAAAAGGAAAACATACACCAAAACTACAGATTCAGGTGGGAATTGAGGATGTGACAAATAAACAGAGACATGAATTATGTATCATACCTCCATCATTGTCCAGGTTATCTCCACACACCATTTCCATGACAACGTTACATCCTGAGCCACTCCAGCCCACTTGACAAACACAGTGCCATCCGTTCTGATCAAGAGTGCACCTGCCATTTCCATAACAGAGACCTGGGCAGCCATCTATAAGAAGTAAAAAAAGCAAAAAGCAAAAAGCAAAAAAAAAGCTCCTTCATCATGGAGGAGTTTTCTTCTCATTTTCTTCTCTTCTTTTAAAGTTGCAATTATTCAGTAACACTCTTTAATGTAGGATTACACTTGCTGCCTTCCAACAACAGCAACACAGATCCTTTGCAAGCCATTCATACTCTTGGCTAAATATGGAAAAATCCCCATCCTGGTTGCTCTTTTTGTTTGCCCAGAAATCACTTCTCATTGAGAAATGAGGATTTTTTTTAGCATGTGCACATGAAAAAAAGTATGTAAATGGCTAAGAAGTTACTTAACAGCCTGCTGTGTCCATCCCTTTCTCTGTGTATGGAAAGATGTTGTATAACACAAGAGAATGTATATACATACTATACTCAATGTTGCTATCAAAGGTATACATGGAAAATATTATTTAAATGACAAACTGGTATTTTGGAACATAAACCTATACACTGCACGGAGTGGAGGTGATCTTTTTATTCTCATCATAAAGACTGAGCTGAATGAGAAAAAGGCAACTAGATTTATTCTACAATGCAGTAACTCTTCCTACAGAAGGAAAACAAGGGAGCATTTCCTTTCAAAGTCCATTTCTACCTCCTTCACGTTACAGCTGATTCAAATATGACAAACACTTGCCCTTTAGTGGCTCTGGTTCTAGATCAAAACTGGAGCAGCGACTGCAGCATCCCCTGGATTGTATGCCTTTAAACTCTGAATTAATAGTAATTTGGATGTTTTCAGCTAGATCTCTTGCCTTCTCACTGAGGAATTGTCTCTTGGATGTGTACACTCATGTCCTGCTTTCATAGATTAATGCCAACACAGACATTTGTCAAATCCTCGCCATATCACACATGGAGCCAAAGGACAATGGATAAAGCCCAGAAATAAGCTTAACAATGCAAGCAGCATCCCTCCTAAGTGTCCTCCTCTCTCTTTGGTAGCATGGATTTACAGGACTCGAATGCTCTCCTGTACTTGAGAATGAATATTGACACTTCGGTGTTACCAGAGGGAATTTGTTTTGAGGAAGAAAGAAAAGGCCTCAGAGATGCTCCCACAGGACTTGGAAGAAGCTGACCGGAGAGTCAGAAAATATCTGCAAGTGATCTGGTGGGTTGCAGCTTAAACACCAGAATGTAGCACATTTCTTAGCAACTTCACACCAGACACATCATCTCTCTCCTCCTCTGGACAGTTTATCTACCACATCTGCAAAGAAGGAGAGAGGGGAGTCTGAGCCTCCTGCTAGGAGGAGCTGGAGACAGGTGGCATCATTTTGTCACGCTGGAACTCTGGAACTCACTGCTTTAAAACAGCATGAGGTCGGCAACCACCTGATATACCATAAAACCCTATTATTTGCCTCTTTTGCGGAGCTGGGAGAAAGGATGGGATTTGAAAACTGTTCTGGGTAAAGAGGATGTTTTTCCACTTCAGTTTACTGTCCTGCTGAGTTAATTCATTTCTTGTACACAACTATATTTTGCTGCTGTGTGGTTGTCATCTAAGCCTATAAATGTAATCAAATGAATGCCTACATGATTTTATTATCATCCTCTAATTCTGAAGAAATGAATTAATAAATACATAACAAACACTCAGCTCTTTTTGGAATATTGGCTAGTTTGATATTTCAGCTCGGAGCACTTTGGTAAGGGGTCAGTGTGCATCATTGCTCTGCACAGCATGGCTAGGACGGAGGGATTGCTGCCAGGCTTGGGGAAGGTACTCGCACTGACATGACCAAGCAGGACCTGAGGCAAGGCACAGAAATCAAATGAACATCACCAGGCACAAAACAACATAAAATTTAACTCTTGTATCAAATGATTCGAAGAGAACTATATCACATCTAGCCCAGATAGCTTTAAAAAATGTGTCCTTCTCTATCTGTGGAAACTTCAAACACCACTGACAAAAAATATATATTTTTTTTCTTCTCACAGAAGACAGAATCAACATATTTTTTTCTAGCAAGTCCTCAGCTCTGTCATTACTTTGGAATGGCAAGTAAGAGCAAAAACCTGATTTACCTACCATCAGATGGCCACATGAAACATGCTTATATTGCAAATATGAGTGTGCTTATACTTTGCAAATGAGTTGAGCACTTTATTTGTTAAAAACTACACATTTTTCTGTAAGTCTCTCTCTGTATATACACATATATATCTCCATGGACAAACATTTGATCTATTTTGGCAAGTTAATAGTACAGAAGCTTGGACAAAACAGATAACACAAAACACTCCATTCCCAACACTTTTGTAGCTTTTCATTATTCTTTTGCAATGCTGATACGAAAAACTTACCTCGAACAGCATCTAAGTAGTGAGCTTAAAAAAGAAAAGAACAGAACTGAGATGGATTGAACTTCTGTATCAAAATGAAAATACAGAAACTGTTTGCTTATGGCTTGCCACCTGTTGGTTAGACATAAAGTGTCTCCCTCGTACTGCAGTCATACCTATTCCTACTACTGTGATCAAAACACACTGCGTGCAATGTGATTGTTCTCCATTTGATGACAAGCACGCAGAGGACAGCTTGGGCCCCTCATGGCAGAGCCTACAATGTGAGTAATAGGGACAGAGCTCTTTTTCTCTTATTATAGATTTGTTCTTTCTGGATCTGCTCTACACAACCTCTACAAAATTATGCCGTTTCTTCTTCACAGATCTAAATCTAGATTTAGCAAATCTGATTTTGTTAATTCTAGAGCCTGAATGGCAAATTAATTATCTTAATTATTAATTATCTTAAAATGATAAAGATTAAACAATCTACTTTATTCAAGAAGCAAGCCTGAAAGCTTACGCTGCTTATTTCTGAAAATTATATACCCTATGCGTAGAAACGTTTAAAATATTAACAAATAATATTGCTGTGGGTCACTTTAGAGAGGAACACTGTTAGATTTTTGCAAAAAAAAACCTGTTGCATTTCATTAGAAATATAACTATTACATTTGTACAGTAGAGAAATTACTTTTGAAAAGATTTGAAAGTTTTACCTTATTAAGAGTATTGTTAGAAGCCAGCTATAGAAAAACCACCTCTAGTAATATGCAAAATATGTAAATCCTCAGACATGAAGGCAAGAGATTTAATGCAAGACTTACTTAAGCTGAATAACAGCTTCATCCCCTCACACCTTCTATTTCTTAAACATTTTTCCCTTTTTCATCCATGACTCAAGCTTCCTATATGAGCACAACCCAGTGATAGGTTACACACCTAAACTTTGAGTGCTTTAAAAAAAAATATTAATTCTTCAATGTTAACTCCTCTAAATAGAATGCTGCACTGAGTTGCCACTCCGTTCCCGATTCTGGCTCTCTGTTTTTGCAGAATGTGACTTAAATCACACTGGTGGCTCTTGCAGATCTTTGTATAACTGGTTAAGGCTTTATTAATTTTATTTCTAGAGGTAAAAGGAAACCCTTACCGATGGTGCAGTGGTCCCCTTCCCATCCAGGGCTGCACTCACACTTCCCGTCTTTGCACTGGCCGTGCTCAGCACAGTGTGAGTGGCAGGTACGCTCCTCGCAGGTGGGTCCCACCCAGCCCTCTTCACACTGGCATATCCCTCTTGAGCAGACCCCATGGCTGCCACAGTCCAGGGTACACAGCTCTGCAGAGGATTACAAAATACATAATGTGAAACAAGCAATTTCATACTGCAAATATGCTTTGCACCGACACAAAATACAATCACTTCTATATTAACACCAATCATCAGCTGGATCAAACAGGGGATTTTGTTACCTGGTAGAGACCTTACACAATCTGGCTGCATCCTTCTTTAGCAGTTACTTGTCAGGCCATTTATTTGCTTGGGCTGGGGACTGCAAATGATGGTTTTGCACATAGGAGGGCAGTGGTTCTCAAACGGACCATCAGTGACACATTCCCAGGACCCACTGGCTCATTTCTGAAATCTCTTATAAACTCAAACACCGCCAGTAGGATGAGTTAAAGGACAGAGTGGCCTGCTAAATACATAAAAGCAAAACAGTCTTTGAGATATTCAAATGTCTATAATGATGGTAAAATGGAGTTCTCTTTCAGTAGAAAGAGCTACCAGGAAGGTGCCAGCACCCACAACCACGGCAGCATACAGCATCACATGACTTGCAGGCCACCCACAGCTCTGCCTAGTTCTGAGACAGCTCTCAAGGTCTTTTTCTGTCTTTTTTTTCCTTCCTGACTGTCACCAGTCACCTGCTAGGAAGGCCGAGAGGCTGTTTCAGGGAGCCAGGAGCACCTCCTGCACTGTGCTCTGAGCAATTCCCCTACCTGGGCAGAGCGGAACGGCGCCTACAGTGAAGTGGAAAAAAGTCCTGAATTGTTTCAATACATCACCATATGCCAATTGCGATTCTACTTCCACTTAGACTAACGTTGTTCTGCAAAAAGAATGGCTTCATTATAAAAGGGTTCTGTGCAGTTTGAATTTATTTAGAATAATTAGTGTCAGGAGACAGAATTTGCTTGTTATTCTGCAATTAACCTGCCACAGAAACGTTTCCTCCTTCTTCCTCTTGCAGAGCAGCTGATAGTACAACAAGTGTGAGCCAAATAACTGTGTCTGCTCTGATTTCAAATGTCAGCATTACATATTTAGTTGTGGAAAGATTTTTCCCTTGACAGATCTTAAACAATGATCATTTATATCCTGGAACTATTGTATATAAACATTCTTAAAAGCATTTGTAGTGACAAATGCTGTCACTGAACATACCAAGCCAAGTTTTTAAAGTTGAAATTGAAATCCGATCAATTCTAATCATTTCAACATAAAGAGGAAAGCAGCACAGAAACTGAACCACACCATGACAGCGCAAATGTGCCTGGGCTCTGTCTCGAGTTAGGTCCTGGCCCCTCTTTTTGTTACCAGCCTGGGCGATGCACGGAGTGCAATTGAAAGATTTGTGAGGGACAAACTGGCAGAGCGAGGTCAAACTCAAAATCACTTTCAGAAGCTCCAGACGTGGTAAAGAACCTGAGATAAAATACAATGAAAGCAATTGCAAAGTAGTGTGCCTGAGGAAGTCATAATCAACTACATAAAAATAATTAATTTTACTATTCAGACAGGGACCTGAGTTATATGGGAGTGCCAGATAAACACAATTATCTGTTGCTATTCCCACAAAAGAGTAAATTATATGCCCTTTTGTATGTAAGACAAGGAAAGAGACTGCTCTGCTACACTCCGCTACAAAGATGCCTCAAACGAAAAATCTCTGCCGAGGCTGGGGAATTATACTCTAGAAAGACTTGATTGCTACCTGCTGATCATGTATTAATCTAATCCTTCCTGTCTTGGGCCATGTGCCTTCAGGTACTGGGCAGGATTTCTTACCCCTTGCTGCATAATTTGGCTTGATTTTTTTATTTTGTTACTTGTTTGGTCCGTGGAAAGCTGGGAACGTGCTCAGAGGGCAAAGGACTGCAGAGGAGGACTTGCTTTGGTACTTTCTTGGTATTAAATTCACTCAAACACTTCTTGGTCCTAGGATCAGGAAATAAACTGATCCCATGAGATCTGGGATCACAAAAACATCTGCCCCTCGATCCCTGCCCCTTGGCTAGCCTGGCAGAGGACCACTGGCATTACTTCGACTTACCTTTACAGCACAGGGCAGAGGCAAACTCCTGAGAATTAAATCTAACAAATTACCAGCTGCATCAAGGATTTAGACTGCTAGAGGGATGCCTTTGATCTCTCCTCATCTCCCTGTAGTTCATTATAATTATAGCTTTTGGTATTTTACTCTAAGTGGCATAGATTGTTAAGAGGATTTTAAGATATGTTCTGTGGCTTACACTGTAAGTGGAGTAGTGGGGTTTTTTCTGACCCTTCTGGATTGAGTGCCTACTAGTGTTGTGCAGTTGTGGGACTGGCTTAGTTCAACCAATGCCAAAACTCCAGGGAACACTCTAGGCATCAGCGCACACACGTGTATTCATGGCAGTGTAGGCTGGAAAGGTTGAAGTGGAGCAACTAAGTGATACACAGAGCTTCTGATCTTGTCAGCAGCTCGAGCAGCTACCTCCACTTCTCTAACTGTACATAAATCAAAGAACCAGCTGCAGAAAACCCTGAACACGTTCCCATACCTGGCACGCACACCTGCCTTCCCTTTGTCTGTCTACCCAGCAGTCTGATCATGACATCTGCATCGTCCAAAGGAACCAAAGAAATAGCAGCGGGAGGAGATGAAGGCACATCCCTACTATGGGGATGTAGACCTTGAGCACATTTCCATTTTATAATCCAAGGAAATGGACTTTACATTTTCTTTACACTTTTCCATTGTTTTCCCCATGTTTTCAGCCTAATTTATCTACTTCACACAAGGAATAAAATGTTTACACACTACTTAAGCCCATGAATTCAATTAGATTAATAAAGTGGAGATGAAAGACTTCCTCTCTCTTCAAAGAACATCCTAGACCACTCAGTACATACTGTAAGCACCAGATTAGAAAAAAAAAAAAAAAGAAGAAAAGAAGTGTTTAGTTTCTTAGTTTGGAGCAGACACTTTTCTCAGTCCCCCTAGTCATCCAGCTGCTCAGCCCACTCATCCTTTATGGTCACCGAGGCCAATTTTGAGACTTGTTTCAATGATTTAATACAAGGTTTTAGAAATGCTGTTTACTGTGATAATGCTGTCTTCTGCCAAGCAAATCCCAGATTCTCCCCAGACTTCCCATGCAAAGCAAGGAAACCAAGCCTAACATCATTCTATTTATGCCATGGTAGTACACACAGCTTTAATTCACAACTGATACAAATAACTAAGATTAAAAAAAAAAAAGCGTTATTAGTTCAGGTTGTCCTGTTTTTAAATGCAAAAGAATTCCTGTAGATAAACAAGTACAAAAATATCTGCATAGTAGGGAGTCACGTTAGCATCTGTGTTTGTACCGAGAGACTGGGTTTCCACAGTAAACTAGACACAATGAGACACTGAGTGGATGTTTACCATGTAGGAAACAAAACAACAACTTGAAATAGGTACATGGCTTCAACACAAGCTGATGAGGTAAAAATTCAGACAGCATTGAAATCAGACAGTAAGTCAGACATCATGCAGCTGCTCTGCTTGTTGGAGCATCTTCCTCTTTGCGTAGCAGTTGGCCCTATAGGATTCAGAAGCACCCCAAAATGCAGTGGGTGCTCAGCAAGGAGTCAGATCAGCAAGGCAATGGCTTTGAGCTATGGGTAGGTGCAGCAGCTGAGCCACTCAAAGATTTTACCTCTGCTGGAAACAGTCATTGCACTCCCCCTCCTCTCCACCCATCTTCTGGCTCCGTGGGCTCTGTCTGGAACTTATTATCTGAAACTGTGGTGAGCTGATTCATATCATCGTACTGGCAGATAATTATTCACTTTATTTTTATGGGTTAATACCTGACAGCTTGCTGAGCTGAATCAGCCCACTGAGGGATCAGAGGAGCAGCACAGGTAGGGGAAGGGAAGAGATGCAGATCCCAGCCTGGATGGGGACTGCCCTGCTGAGAGCCACAGCTATGCCCCCAGACAAGACTGCAACGGACAAGAGCAAGGGGGAGGTGACTTATTTAAGGTAATGAAGGAGGCAGATGACAAGAGATTACAATTCGGATTAGTAAAGGGGACTCCGGGGAATATTGTATCGCAAGCCTTTACTTACGCTTTTAGATCAATTGTCAATCATTCTCACAGTGCATGGTGCAACACACAATTCGCAAGTCCCTCAATTGATGGTCAGGTTTGTGGACTTGTGTAAAAGCCTTCTCTCTTCTCTCCTGCTCTTTACCACAGTTAGTGGGACATACTCCTGCCCGATGCCTGCCTGAGCTCCAGGCAGATCTTGAGCGCTTGCAGAGAGCTGGAGGCTGCTCTGTGGCCTGGAGACCAGCTCCGCCGTAGCTGTGAATTTTCTCTGCTCTCATGAAACCAACAGAGTCACCCTAATTCACACTAATTAAGGGCCATGTTTCAGTTTTTGTACCTGTACACTTGGCAATCAAACCCAGGTTCTCTAAGTGTAGAGCTGGAAAGTTAATTTCCTTATTTAAATAAACCTCAGCTGTGCAGACTGACTGCGAGCAACGTGCTGGCAAATTGCTGGAAGCTGGCCTCAGCTGACCCCTGCAGTTTCTTATAGACTTTCATGAAATACAGTATTTATCAAATCTAAAATTCAGATTCCTCAGACTTAAACCAATTAATGAATAAGACACTTTAAAAATGTTCAACTCAAGCAGTCTGGAATCTTTACTGACATGTCCCTAATTCTGAACGTTCATTAATTTTCTCGGAAGAAGGCAAATGTGAGCTGTGAAGCATTATTTGTACATAGTCTTGAGAATGAGACAAATATGTTGATCATTCCTGAGCTAATCGAAAAAGCATTAAAAATTCACTCCACACTCATCATTTTAATTATGTAAGTCAACAATGAGTTCTTTTAAATGTGTTTTATAATAAGTTTCTACTTATGTGATATGAAAAGGGAAATTAAAGCTAAATATTTTATAATTTGCAATGATAAGGGAAGATTTTAATGTTAATTCAACATGTTTCAGGAATAACTCAGAAAATCATGCTACAAATACCAAAATATATGTAAACAAAAGGGGTCAAATAATATGAAAACACTTTCATTTTACTTTTTTTCACATTCAATAGTGAGTCCTGTCTAAACCCTTAAGTATCATATTCATAACCTTGCTATCCATTTTTTAATAAGTGGATTTCCATAAAGATTAGAAATTAATCTAACATGACTTTCACCCAATATGCTTGGCTGCTGGAGGCAGCAAAAATCACCTATCCAGACCTAATAAAGAAAGTTTTTTCAATTTAAATATACATTGCATTTAATAAGCTTGCATGATAATTTCAACAATGATCCTGAGCTTTTTAAATTACCTTCCCACTGTGTCCTGGAGACAACTCTGTTCCAGCTTTCATTTTCAGCAACTGACTTTATTAATATAAATTTTTACACCATAAAAAAGTCCCAAATTTTCAAGTTTTGAAAGTTTCAGAAGCACTCGAGCTATTTTTTTCCAGTGAAACCTAATGGAAAGCTGTCCCCACTGGTTACCTGGCGGAGTGCAGTACAGAGGTTTAATGTGGATACCAAGTTTCACAAACCTGTGATACGAAAACATGCTATTTTTATGGCACAGAAGGTGCTTCCTCCAGCGAACAGAAATGGGGTTTCTGCGTGCAGGAGGCAGCAAACATGCATTCCTGAGCAACTTCTGCTACATGTTCTCCCTGTCCTTCACACTGCCGATCAACACTTCACAGGAACTCGTGTGAAATTTGGTATAATCGAAAAAAATCAGCATGACAGGTCATCGCTGAATGATGGACAACTGTTTGTAACAAAAAATAAAGCCTCTACTGTCAGAATACTAAACTAACACGCACAGTCCCGACTTGTATCTATGCACGCAGCACAGTTTACCTATTTTAATGTAAATTTAAAGATGATAGTGCTGCAAAGGACTTCATGTGATAATCTCTAGCCCATCCTTTTTCCAAATTCAGTCATAACTGGCATCCCTTAAAAAGCTCCCATCAACAGAGGACCTACAACAGCACCGAGTAATCCATACCACCACCAGACTGCCCTGACAAATATTTTCTCTATCTAAATTTCACTTTTTTGCTGCAATACTTCTTGTCCTTTTGTCCATGGATCATATGCTTACTTCTGATAATGGAATTAAATATTAAAGGTCATCTCATAATATCCCAGCAATTTGTCCATTTTGAATTTATTTTATTTGAATGACTTCAAAGCAATACATTAATATTAATTATAAGAACACTAAAACTATTGCATGGAATTTATTTTCACACACACCTCCAAAAGCATTTCCACAACCATTTCCAAGGATTCTGCTCTTGGGCTAAGTTGGACATGTGCCCACCCCAGTAAAAGGCACAAAGATGCAGATTCACCTTACCCAACTTGCGACATCTGTATCTGAAATAGTTTTCTATGGAAAATCCAGATCAAGTTCAAAACAGCAAAAATATATCTTGCCGGTAGTTTTATTAACACATTAACACACAACAATGACATATTTCTACCAAAGGTTAAACTTCTCCACACATTGTTTCATCTTAAACCTTTTTACTTTAAGCTTTATGCAGTGAACCTTTTTGGCATGTTGCTTCACAGATATCCAACTCCCCTTCTTATCTTCTTAGCACAGCCCACAACACACAAAATTAAACCACTGGAACTAAAATGCCATACCCTCGCTGTTTGTTACTCAGGATGTTTTGCCATCAATCTAGTGCTGGTTTTAATTGCTTTCTGGAAATAATCCTACTATCATCTCACTGAACTTGGGTCTAATGCATTAAGTACTCTATAAATAGCGATTCTGGCTTTGAGTATGAATGTTGCCATTAACATTATTGTGTACCTCCAAATATATGAATGTAATTTGATTAAAAAAAGCCCCGTAATGTAACTTCTGATAATACTACACCTATTCTGAAAGTATCTTTTCCGCACTGGGGATCCTCAATGTGCTTGAAAATTTACTTCTGCAAAAAGTAATCAGCGAGCAGATAGAAAGGTCCAAGAGGCAGATACAGCAGAGGCAGGGGGGAAATGGCAGAAAACCTTTTTCCCTTTCTTGGATCTCTTATCACACTTCTTTTTTTCAGCTTTATTTTTCATCTGATGAAGAATATTTTCTTCCTGATCCAAATCCAATTTGTATATATAAAAAACCTCACCCTTTATCGATTTCACTGTGGTTAAAAATGGTATTTTTACAGTGCAAAAATCTAATCAATACAATCTTATGAATCTGGATTGGTAATGGTAAACACACTAACAGATATTTCATTTCAGGGAGCCAAAGCTCTGCAAATTGATACCACTGAAAAGAATTACTCATTTGCCACTGGGTATATCTCTGTTTACCCAGCCATAGTATTGGTGTAAAGCAGAATACAATTACGCTGTGCTTGACACACAGGGGACTTGAGCTGCAGAACCTGTCTGCTCCTTAGAGATGACACAGGTTGGCAGGTCAGATAAGGCCTTTGTGGGAAATGTTTAAAATAAATGAAGAGAAGTGCAACTTAATAGCAAGGCAGATTAGACTGACACAAGGGTGAGGAGAACCACACAGCACTCTGACCAGCGCTCTTTTTTTTTAATACCCTGTTTCCCAAGTAAATGTTTCCTTGTCAATTTTGGTCCTGTTTTATAATTTGTCTCCACTATTTGACGTCAACTTGTACATGTTGTAAAGCAGCGAAATTACAGTCATCACTGGAGAATCATACTCTGACTAATAAGCTCTGAGATCCTTTGCAACATACTCAGAACCACAAAAGGAAATGCCTCGCAACATCACCTTGTCTGATATTTTATTTGTAAGAAAAAGCAGTCCAGAACAATCTATCCTGAGCAATAATGAATGAGATGAAGGCTATGAAAGCTGTGCCTTTGTGTCCACTCACAGAGGAAAATGCAATCCCCAGTTCCTTGGGCTATAAAGCAGTTGTACAGGGAAATGGGAAACCTGTAGAGTAAGTAACAGACTGACAAGAAACAGGATGGGCACAAGGCAATATATGATAATGATGAGAAATATGGAGAGCAACCAAATGGTTTTGTAGGGAAAAAGGAAATGAGCGAAGAGATGGCTCAGTAGGTACACTTAATAAAGCTTCTTCATAGGCACAGCCTGAACTAGTACAGCACCAAATGAAAACACAGATTTGGAGACAGCTATTTTCAGCAAAGGTTTGTAAGATTGCGCGCGTGGATCAGGGTACATCTTTATACAAGCACCAAGTCTTTCATGATACACAGAAGTATTAACACAAAATATGGCTCTGCTCATGGCATAAAGTTTTCACAATTATTTAATTAGTAAATTTGATTAGTAATATTCGGTGAAGTAGTAATGATTTATTTAAGCACTGTTTGCAAAGAGAAGGCACCATCTTTAATTCACTGGCTTACAGGCCGACCTTTGAATATGAGTCAACTCACAAAAATTGCCCCAGTGAGTGCTTGCCTCGCCCAGGCCATGTGTTCTGTATGGTAGATGTATCTGCTGACTTCAGTAATGAAGATATATTTTACTTATAATACCTCCAAAAGGTTTAAAACACTGAAAAGTTGGGCACTGATCCTATTTCTCAATATATTGCAGGAACATCTATCTTGATACACCTGTGTAAAGGCAATGGCAGCTCAAGAGCAGCACAGATGCCCTTGTTGACCAAACCAGACACAGAGCTGGCCACATGAAGGAAAGGGGACAATGATTTGCAGAACTGAAATCAACATGTCAGAATGGGTGCTTTCAAAAGGACATGCATTCATTTTTACAACTTTTTTTGCAGTGAAGAGCCAGATTTTATCAACAGACAGAAATAATAGATTGAGTAAAATAAGCCTTAGGAATATTGTGTTCCCAACAAACAATTTGTACCACAGTAAAAGATTAAGAGGAGAAATCAAAGGCCATTACCAGCTTCTGAGCAGCACCTCAGTTTCACAATCACAAATAAAAATCAGCTGAAGAGGCTGGAATTGCCTCCTCTCTTTTTAGC
Source organism: Cygnus olor (assembly GCF_009769625.2). Lineage (NCBI taxonomy): Eukaryota > Metazoa > Chordata > Aves > Anseriformes > Anatidae > Cygnus > Cygnus olor. The sequence goes on along the minus strand of NC_049181.1, from coordinate 20,289,019 downwards.
ACAAATGAAGAGTTTCTTGGGCATATTCAACAGCCAAGTGTACCAAGTCCTTCCAACAGAAGCCAGGAATGCAGCATCGATTAGCACAAGTCATACAGTGCTCGACAACTTACTATGAACCCTGCTTACATGGGCAAAGAGGAGACAATTCTACGTTCATTGCCGTGTTTGTGAAGATGAGTACAGAGATGAAGCAGCTCCCAGCAAATAAACCGTAACTTTCTCTGTGTCAGCAGCACAAACAGAAATAGCAACATGCATCTGGCAGCTGCTGTTCTGCTTTGTTGCTGCTAAAGCGAAGATGCAGCTCATGACTTGCATTTTTCTGGCACCAGGGAGAAGCAGCACGCTGTGCGTGCAACCCTGGATTTTAAGGGAGAGCTGCCATCCTACTCAGCATCCCTGGCACAACTGCAGTAGTGCTTTGTAGATTTTAAGAAGTGAAAGAGTGGCCTCCATTATTTAGCTCTCCCCTCTGTGCTGCACGTAATTTTCACTAACTCATCACTTCTCCCCCTTTCCTCTTCGCCCATGCAAACACAGCTTTGCTGAGGCAGCCCCGTCATCCCCAGGCACGAGGAGCTCCAAGGGAAGCGGCCCCTCCACTGCTGCTCCTCGCTCAGCGCAGCTGCCGGCCGCACAGCCCGGCTGTTTGGTAGTGAGGAGCACAGGTGACCAGAGATGGAGCTGAAAATAAAATGTGTCCTGTTAACAATCTGCTTTCTGCAGTCCATCAGAAAATGATTTTGGATCACAAGGTCACAGATAACATTTTAATAATCTGTTTGTAAAATGGCCAGAGCTTCCTAAATTGAAGAGCAACGTACCTGAAGGTATGCTGCAGCTACAATACACAAGGATTTTTTGCTCTATCAGCCCTAAAAGGATCTTGCATAATTACAGCAAGCCTAATTTTATTTAAAAAGTGTTACTCGAGCCTAAACATTTAAGCAAAAATCCTTGCTTAAAGAGGGCAGAGACCAGGAATTCCTTAGACGTCTACATATATTAACCTTGCAACAACCTACACAATCAGAAAGTTTAAAAATGCAACATGCAGGAGAAAAGGTTTCCATGATTTTGACTTTTATCAATAGCAATTTCTTATTTTCAAAGGTAAGTTAAACTTACAGAAAGACTGCTGGATAAGTGTATTGAAATGCAGCATCTATTTTTGTAGAACTCTTACCATGACAATAAAAAAACATTTTAAATATCTGCTTTTCAGGGACCTATGCAATACATTTTGCATAATAAACGTTCTGAAATTCACTGAAGGACAAATCTCTAGCTGTCCTAGTGCATTTTTGTGCTCTCACTCTAGTAAATCCCATCTGTGCTTTTCCAGCTGTGAGGAAGAGAAGCTGTCTCCTGCTATGAGCTCCTTTCTTTCAATGCTAGTGGCATGGCTAACTTGTCAGAGTTTAATCACTGGACTTAGCTTAGCAAGTTGAAGATTTTGTAAGAGATTAGTGCTCTCTTGTCCACCTAGGCCTTTTTTATTTTCCCTCCGCTATAGCATCTACAGCACCAGCAGAAGCTTCCCACAACTTCCCTACTTTATAAAAGGGTTTTTGTGGAGCATGATTCTTTCATATTCATAATCTCCATCTTGATATTTTCTTGCATAAAGTGTTCTCATAAGTCCTTCCCATATGATATCCTGTTAGTTGTTTTACCACAAAATAGATTTTTGTATTAGATGGACTACCATGTAGGTGATAAAGGTGAGATGCACAAAAGGATGCAGGCACCTAACTACAACTTTAAGTGTCTAAATCCAAAATTTAGATTATTAAACCCCTTGCTCAGTTTACCTCAATCTGGATGTGCTTAAAACACTTTGGCACTTGAACTGCTACTAAAATCCCACATATTTTCCATGTTTTCCTACTAGATGAACACCTAACTGAGATCATACAGCCTTGTTTCAATCTCTCTAGTTTCACAGTCCACAAGATCCTTACAAAGTTGTTGTCTGTATCTCCTAATCAGCGTTACCCTCAAAACAGATCTACTGGATTAGGCCTAGCACAAAACATACTGAGGTTGAAATTTCCTGCACACAATGGACTCCCTATACAGATGCTATGTTAAACACAGAGAGGAAAAGCTCTGCCAACTACCTAAAAGGGAGGACAGACAGGGCCATATTGTTGTTGCCACAACTGTTCACGTACCTTGCTCCTGGATAAGGGAAGAGCTCCTGGGATAAGAGAATCCAGACTAAGGTCTGGGGATGCTACCCAGGGGAATAAGTAATACCTGCCTGTGGACAGACCAGGATTCACAAACCTGATTTAAGTAAATTATGTTTACATTTGAATGAGGAATATTTCTAGTAATTGCTGTACAAGGTGCAGACAGCAATAGATTAAGGATCTTAATTTTCAAGAAGGAAAAGGGAAGGAAAGAGCCATTATTTCTGGCATATCCGCAAAATAAGCAGCAATCAGTTGAAAAACAACCCAGGCTTCCTCACTGTATCTCTCATACCCTTGACTTATCCTATTTCTTAAATCAATACATGACTACATCAGGTCTTTCTGGTTCCCACTGGACTGATTTCAACATGTAGGAGAATTAATTTTTATTGGAGTGCTTCTTCACTGCCTTAAATTTCTCATGTTTTAAATTCTCCAGTAACACATATTAGATGTTCCAATCACTAACTACTAAGTTTTTAATAGAAATCTTGCTCACCAGACATCTTTTTGCAAACTCTTGCAACTCTACAGGAGATACAAATCAAACTAGTCACACATTGCTTTTTTTGTTTTAAATGAAATATACAGTAGTAAGAAGAGTCTTTCTACAATGTCAGACAACATACAGCAGAGGAAACTTCAATCATCCTTTTAATTCGCTGAGCAGTAATAATCAAAGCTCCTCACAAAGAAAGAGGACAGTTAGATGAAATCAAGTAAGTCCATCATTTCTTCAGAACACAACAACAAAGGATGGTTATAGCGTAATTTAAAAGTTCTTGAGATTTGTCAGAAATAAGGAGTAAAAGTGCCAAGATGGAAAAAAACAGTCTACAGAAAATGTAGGATAGGTTACCTCACATATGGAAGAAATTTCAAGGATACTTTCACTACTGTGAGTTGTTTGTAGTGAATACCCTTGTCCTTGGCAAATCAGAATGACTGACACCCATAATTTGCAATTTCCTAAACCTGAAGAGCTTTCTGATTGCGAAGAAATGGTTTTACCTAATTATTTTTTCAAGTTGCAGTTTTTGATGTTTAATTTTGAAATCAATTTGAGATGTCTTGAACTATATTAATACACTGTATTATGCCTTCATTTCTTTTTGAAGCACTTCACTTTCAAAAATGCATACTTCTAATGATTTTTAAATTACTCTACTCTGCACATATCAATTTACAACAATTACAACATTTTGCATTTTTCAAAGCACTTTAAAACTTCAGTTTTAAAGAGGTTTTATGCTTTGCAAGACACTGAGGGAAGAGGCTGCTGATCCATTTTTACCCTTTGTAAAATTACCACCAATCTTGCTAGAGAGCTTAACCAAAAATAGATATGCTAAATATATACCATCTACATATAATCATTTTAATGTTTTTGTGACTAAGAACTGCCAGTATTCTTTTCCTGATCATAATTAGGTTGCTTCAGCGGTATAAATGGATTCAGTGGAATTATGACAAATGTCCTAGAGTAACGAGGACAGAAACTGGCCTACTTTGGCTGAAGAGTCCAGAGAAATGAATACAGGATAGGATGTCAGAGGCATCAGCTCTGTCACAGATCTGAGAACAGAGGGTGAGTTTTTTCCTTCCGTTTGTTGATGATGCTCCTTCAGTTTGCCAGTCTCCCCCTTCCACCTGACAATGAGTAGTCAGTATTCACAAGCTTAATTTTGTCTTTCTGAAACATACTGCCTATTTTCCTCAAAGGGAAATGACTCATTAACATCAAGGGATTTTGGATGACAGTCTATAAATAAAGCAACAAAGACCCACAGACAGTAAGTAGTAAGTTGACTATACTGATATGCTGGTGAGATTAAAATCGTGTACTATCAGTCTTCCATCCTACTATATTATTTTGCCCTGAAGTCTCTTTTGATCACCCTCTGACTTCTTGTCCCAGCTTCATCACTGCCTACATGAAAAAACAATAATGGGTAAGAATGTGGGGGCAGTACCAGGCTAGGAAGTTTTCTTGTAACATTTTTTATCAGGGTCCCAAGGAGGCAGCAAAATTCCCTATACAAGGTGGGTCTGGTTGGCATATCAGGCCCTCTGCTTCCCTCAGAAGAGTCACTGATTACAGTAACTCACCTTTTTTTTCTCAACAGAAGTGGTTGTGATGTGAGGGTTAGGCCGACCACACTTTTTTGATGCCTCCAACATAGATAGATCATCATCTACGTCACTGTTTGACTGTCCACAGTCACGTATCTATTGTATAAAGGCACCTGGGAAGGTGAGGTAAGCTGGGAGGTGTTAGGCCTGCTGCTCTGAGCACAAACCTGTCTCCATTTCCCACCAACTCTTCAGTCACTGCCTTCTGCCTGGTGGCGAGAGGGCAGGGGACCCTCTGTGTTGTGTGTCGTGACTGGCTGACACCCTGTCCCAGGGATGGCAGAGTACAACTCCACCAGCTCATCTTCTCAGGTTCCCTGACACACCTGAACCAACTCGCATCTGCATGGAGCTCTGCCACGAGGCTGAACAGCTCTTTTGCCTGGGTGCACCTTCTCCAGGTGTGTTCACTGCTGCCCTCAGACACTGACAGAAAACTCGGGCACGCCCTGACCCGAGGCCTAGATGGCCACCTGTCCCCTCAGGAACTCTGTCTGGGCAGCTGCATTGGCTCCTGTGGGCACCGGGGACGCAGAGGACACTTTCTGCTGGGTGGACACCATGACTGGAGCTCCTTGAGAGCATATGGCAATGGCTGTCTGAATTGGCCATGCGAGGCTGCCCTGCTCTGCACCTCCTGGACTGACACCCCACGGTCCCTAGGGCTGCCTGTGGAGGTGCAGGGGTGGCTGCGTGTCCCCCAGAGGGGCTCTGTGCTCCCCAGGGGCTCCTGACTCCAGAAGTCCTGGTAGGCTGTGATCCCCACGTGAACATGCCCGCCCCAGGGCTTGTTGTGTGAGTTGCCATAGGACACCTAAAGTAGGAATAAACTAAAACTGTGTGAGGAAACTGATGAACAAGATAGTATGAGAGACATCAACATGCCTGCCAGTGGTCACGAAACCCCACTTCTCTGATAACGCAGAAGACAGTAGGCATGCAGAGGGGTATTTTCCCCACTGGTTGATGCAGGTAAGAAAAAATAAGTCACTTTTCTTCAAGGACTTCATCAAAACAGGTTTGAAAGTAAGACAAACATGAGAACTGTGATCCCAGCACACAAGATAAAAGCTTCTTTACCACAGTTATTTATTTTAGCTTTGTTCCCTTACTTAGTATATAATTGCCCCACGCAGCTGACTCGACAGAACTGTTGGAGTTTAACAGCTCTCTTTGAGCTACAGTAACTTCATACTAGAACAGAATTAATTTCCATATTTTTTGAGGGAAAAACAACTAGTAAATTGCTATTACCTTTCCTAATTATTTGCTTCATCAATGGAAGTACTACAGTACTACTGTCCTTTAGGGAATATTTTTAACAAATGATAAAATACACGATAAAAATGCAAGTGAGGTTCTGCTGAAAGCCAGTACAAAGTCAGTTCTTATTAGAGCAGTACCATATCTAACAGTTGCAGACTGAAATTACAGGTTTTAATTTTGGAGTAGGGAATGAATGCAGGGTCTTTGTAATAAACACTCAAAATTATCAGCAGGTCAATATTTTGTTGCTTAAAATGTTGTCATGAGGTGATTATAATTATGGATTTTAAATATCTGAAAGGAAATTTATACTGGTACAAGTGTTGCTTTGAATGATGATTTCTGAGAAAAACTGGTGACTTGGACCACTAATTGTATTTCACAGTATTCAGCAAATCTGTCACTCGGATCTACTCTGTACTGGGATGCGTTACTCATCATCTGAGATTCTCATTTTGTGAGCTTCAGAAGAAAAAAAGTAGTACGTACTTTAGTAATGATATGCTCCATTACAGAGTAAAATGTCCTGAGTGCACTCATTTTAAGAAAACAAAATGTAAACGTACAAAGCACATAAAAAATCCATTTCAACTCTTAATCAAATTCAGTGGGATTAAACTTTGATGGTCCTCTAAGAAACAACAGAGTTTTTATCTCAGCATGAGAGAATGGTTGGCCATTCCTGTTTAAATATTTTTGACACAGGTTTCTTACTCATGAGTCACTGGATTTTTTTATATCCTCCCAGTCTCTCTCAGAGTTGTGGACTCCCTCAATGCATGATCCTGATAAATGCTCAACATCTCATGAGAGAATCCTGCTTAACTCCAATCGAAGCTAGGAGATACTTGCACACTTGCAGGACTACCATTCTTGCTGTCACACATCAGGCAGTCGGCATTCTTGTCGCAAAGAAAAAGCCATTTTACCCTTGTCAACAGAAAACCAGTTGCTGCCAAACCCATAGGTATACCTCTGAAGAAATGGGAGTGCAATGCCATAGCACCCCTGCTTCATCCCTGTGTTGTTTTTCAAATTAACACCAGCACAGCAATAGTAACTACTTTCACAAGCCAAACAGAATGCCTAAGCTTTTAATAGGCTTTATTGAAAAAGGAAAATCTCCAGCATACCTGTTGAGCAGTCTGAACCCGTCCACTGCGGCTCACAGCTGCAGAGTCCTGCATCCAGGAGGAAGGTGCCGTGCCCTGAGCACTGCTCCTGGCAGACTGGCAGTGACGTCTCGCAGTTCACACCACCCCAGCCCGCGGAGCAGTGGCATTCCCCTTGAACACAGACACCGTGGCCCGAGCACATTGGATCCAAGCAGTCCTCTGGAAAGCAGTGAATACACAGTTTAGAGCATTAAAATTGCACCCTTACAGGGGTTTCCTAGTGACATACAGCATCAGGGATTCAGATTAATTTGCTGATTTTTGTGCAAATACTCCAATTGAAATGATGTTAACAAATGCACATGGAAAAATAGTCCATGCTAACATCTCTGCAAAATTATAAGCTAAAATCAAGACAAAAAGCAAGTGCATAGACTGGTGGAGATCATATGATTCTACTTATCTTGGATATTGTCTAACTGTTAAAAAGCAGATTCCCTGGACAGGTCTATTGATCTTAGTCAGGGAAGTTTGTGTTTCAGTAGCAGAGCTGGGAAAGAACTGGAGCAATTAACTATTAAATTTCTACAACTGTACATTGTGTTTCAATTCAGGTATTTGTGCTCTATGTTTTATTCACATCTGGGAAAAGATTTATTCTTTCATGTTTCTCTGCAAAACTCACTACAGCTGGGAATCTAATACAAAAAAAAAAAAATGGTCATCCACTAAGCCCTGAATCGTGAGTCCCTGAATACTCACTGTAAAAAAATCTCATACACTCATAAAAAGTATGTGCTGGGCAATTGCAGATAATGAACAGATTCATAAAAGTCATAACGTACTGATGAACAATTTGCAAACAGACAAAGAGCTAAATTTGTTCTCAATTTGGATTAAACTATTCTTAGTGAAAAATTCAGGAGCTCTGTAGAAGAATTTAAATCAGATGGTTAGTCCTGCATAATCAGTATATTCCTTCATCAAGATCCAGCATTTCTTTAACAAGACAGACTTTGAGGAGAACACAGCCTGCCTTCTCTGGGGGCTTCAGTAAGACTGCAGAGGTGGAGAGGAATTTGTGGGGTGTTTGAGAATGCAAAACAATTAGCCAAAAGCCTATTCGTGTTAGATCATGCTTCAAACTAATGTTAAAGATGCACTTTGGAAGTTCTTGTATGATTTTTTTTAAGTATTAGCCCAAGTACTGTGTTAATAATTAAATTGTAAACTTAACAAAGTGTTCTATGTTACACAAACGAAGAGATGTTCTCTGTTTCAGTAACAGAAGGCTAAATACTTCAGACTTAGAGATTAAGAGCATCCAGTTTACAGCACCTTTTGACCTAAGAATAAAGAAGAGATGCTTTATCTTTGAGCTGCTAAGCCACTAGTTCAAGATCTTATTTCAAGATTTATTTTGTATCTTTTTCAGCCTTCCAGGCTTGTGCACAGCACAATGTAATTCTGAAAAAGAGGAATCAGTGTTTCTGGACAAAGTATTATCTTGCTAAGCACAGGACAAAAATATTTGGCAATTTCCTCTTATCCTGAAAGACAGCTCTTGATTTTGGCGATCTTTGAAAACTGAGTGACTCTACAAACAGGTTAAAAAGCATCACTTCTTTTACTAATGATAATCTGACAGGATGAATTCAAAGGATGCCCATAGCAGCGAATACCTATAGCTACTGGTGTTCCCTGGATAGTGCATCTGTTACTGTCTGCTGTGTTAACAATATGGCTATAATATTAAACTTATATTTACACACAATAATGTAATTCCAATCCCTGACAGAATTACTTCCAGTAGTGTACAAGTTACATTGCACAATACAGTAAACTAAGCATTCGTGTCATTGCACACACTATTACAATAAAAATCCTCTGTACAGGTTTGTTTCATTCACCCTATTTCTACATGATTCCACTTCTATTTTTAAAGTTTAAATACTACTTTTTTAAAAAACAATGTTTTCATGCTCTTAGCTTCAATAGCTGTCCGAGTACATTTATCTCAATTATTTTTTCAACCATTTTGCAGGACCACATTATCCCAACAAGCAAAGTAACTGTAAATGGCAGTCAGCTTCTCACCAGCTCCAGGCTTGTTCAGTATCATGGCCTCAGTGAGTAAATCTGTGTATTACTTGCTTTTTCTCATTTGGGTTTTCTTGGTTTTGTCCATTTCTGAAACTACCAACAGCTGAGAATATAAGAAACATTCTCTTGATCCTCCCTTTAAAAAACATATCAGGTATGTCAAATCCATCAAATCCATCCTGGGCATTTTTCTGATTAGGGAATTCAGGCCACATAAGAGCTTCCTTTGTGTGCTACTCAGAATTACCTAAAATCTATATACCACGAAGCACAAAGTATGCTGGCACTAGCTTCAGGCTAAGGGGACTACTGAAAAATCATCAAATCAGGGCAAGCATGAAGAACCGCTCTGCTTTCCGAGGCTATGCACAGGGGAAGAAAGCCGTAGCTGATGAGCTACCTCAGAAATGCTAGCAGCCAAATAACAACTGTTTCTTTCTGTAGATGAGGGCAGAGACACATCGGTACTATAAGCAGCTGAAGTACAATTACTTGTTCTCATAATTTCCCACTTTTTATTAGCCAAGCTTTAAAGGACACTGGTTTAGTACCCTGAATATAGGCTCACAGTAAAAATGACATATGACAACAGAATTACACAGCATGCTCTGCTAAATTGAAACTGTTTGCTGCTCTCGTGGCTTCATATACTCTGTACATTCTTCGCAGAAAAATCTAAGATGCAACAGAATGAAGAAAGGGAAGAGATGATTACGGAAGAGATGATTACGGTCTGCTAATTACTTCAGAGAAATCCTAGATCTTACTTTGTTTAGATGATCTTCTGACTGTCTTACCCTTAGCTTTTGGCCAAGTGAAAGAGTCTTTGACGGTGCACACTTAAATGACTGAGGTTTCTGGCACCATGAAACTGGTGATGTCAGCCACCCCTCCTGAAAAATGTGTCTGGGGTCTGAGAGACGAAAAGTGGAGAAGAATCAGGATGGTCTCCCCCCAGACAGGGAATCCTTGCATGCTGATAAATTTTTCCTTGGAGGACTGAGAAGCCACTGTGTGCTGAAAGGCAAAAAATTCCTCCTGGTTCTTGCCATTGAGATTCAGTGGAGGGAGGAAACTGAAAGCCTCCTGGACTGCACAAGAAACTCAGCATTTCAAAGGACTGCCCCACTGATATTACTAGATATTCTTATTAGCCAATGTTAAATACTTCTAATCTTTTAGAATAAAAATGTGAATCTTGGAAATTATGTGATCAACTCCCACTGACTGTCACTGAGATCTGAACGCCCTTATCTTTGAATATTTTCTATCTTAACATTCCTTTCCATGACGCTTTAAAAGGTGCTTGAAAAGCAGTATTGCTTCACGGTAAGTTTCTCACATCCATGTGAGCTCTTAACTACCTTAAAAAAGGTTAGGAGATTAAAGGCTAAAATCAACCCCCCCCAACCATAAAGAGGGAAACGTCACAAACCTTCCTCACAGATCTCTCCTTTGTATCCAGGCACACAGATGCAGACTCCCGTGATACAGGTGCCATGGCCAAAGCAGGTTGGATCAATACACTGTTCTTCGGGAACATCACACTCTGGTCCTTTCCACCCATTTCGACACACACAGTGACCTTTCTCATATTCTCCATTTCCACTGCAGAGCACTGGACAGGAATCTGAAGAAGGTAGATTGACCTTTTTAATGTACTTACATACTTATATAGATTAACATTTATTGCATTTATCATTCTGTAAAATCACTTTTCCACTCCAGCCCTCCCAATCCTTCACTTGAAGGTTGTGACAGGCTGAAGTCTTTGAACCAGATAGCACAACAGTAATACAGGCATCCTAGTGTCCTCAGCCTGCTTTATTAACATACCTTAATTTTGACCTGAAATGGGACATCTTGGAAGACAAAAATTCCTCTCCTTGATGGGCCTTGGGAGAGTTTGCAGAGTGATGCCTGCTTATCATTTTCTGTAACATTAATATTTGTTCTCTGTAATCTGAAGCAAGATACTGCCCTTTTCTTTTTCTAAGCAGACCTATCACTACTGAAGTTTTAGCCATTACTGATCTAACCCAGTGATGCAGAAGGTTAGTTTTACAATCCAGTACCAATTTCTGAGCTAATCGATCTTAAAATATAGACAATCCAAAATCTGAGGAAACACCAGAAAAGAATGAGAACCTCCATATATAATATTCAGTGGATGATGGATAATACTAATAAAAATAAGCTTGCTTATAATCTTTTTAGCAAGATTTTGCCCCAAATGCTGGAAAACTCTAGTTTTCTCTAGAAAAAACACTAGTTTTCATTAGAAAAACTCTAGTTTTCTCTAGGAAAAAAAAAAAAATCTAGTCTCTAGTTTCTCTAGTTTTTGCTAGTCTCTAAGTTGCTTTAGTTTTCTTTTCTAACCCTTTTCAATTTAAATCACATTTTACTGACATTTACTGAGATGTGATGTATTCTGAAGTGAAACAGATTGTCAGTTTTAAATAACTGTAAACACTACACTCAACTGACACTTATTAAAAAAATATTTTAAAATCACAGAATGGGTGCAAAGAGGGATGGAGAAATCTCTTGACTGAAAGTCAGGGAGAGAGAAGTAGTTGAGGCATCTTAACTAAGTACAGCATAAAAAAAACTTTTTATGCCTGCACTTGTACTGTATTTGCCATCTGTCTGGAAAAAGGAATTTAATCTCCTTTAATCACTTCAAATCTTTGTAAGCCCAGCAGTCACACACCATAATCACGAACCCTGTCCTGTACATTAGGTTGGCTGTTATGAGATTACCTTTTGCACAATCGGGACCAAGGAATCCTGGGAAACAGTGGCAGTGCCCTGAGATGCATTCTCCATTCCCATTGCAATTAGTAGAGCAGTCATCCAAAACTTCTATTTATTCAGAGAGTTGTGCACAAAGAAAAACACAAATTGGTTGAATTTGAAATGAATGGCATCTTCACCCCGCTCTGCAGGACAAACCTCAACATACAAATAGATGCGGAAGCAGAAAAAGGCCCATTTCCATTCATAGGGAGAATAAAACAAAATTCCTGTTCAAGCAGCTTACAAATATTAGATTTTGTCTTGACAGCTTTGAGATAACAAGTGCATCATTTATATTACACCAGAAAGCTTTTAAAGTAAGTGTTCATGTAAAATTTACCACCATTAAAAGCACTGCAAGAACCAAAGTATTTGCTGAGAAATGTCCACCTTAAACACTTTCTTTTATTGTTGAAGCAATTTGTTGGAAACCTATTTATAGAGTAAATTGTCTTCCATGGTATTTGTTTGAACCATGTGAATTGAATTCTTTGGGGGAGGGTAGGATTTCCACTTCTGTAAAATAAGATGAAAAAAAGTCTTTCATAAAGTGATGAAACTCAATGCAATAATGGCCTAAGAACAAGATTTGAAGAAAAAAAGAACATCTTCGATTCTGATCTTCAACTTCTGCATGTTTCATCGTACAGCTTTGGATAGCAAACCACTTAACCTTACATGTTGTGGGGCCGGCTCATGTCTGTACATTTGTTAGCTGTTCTAAATCTACATGCATAATTCCTACAGGAATTCAGTGGATTCACTGATTTAGATGGATTTCATGTAAAAAATGTGACGTAAATTCAATGCTAGGATGCTCCCATGCAGAGTAGGTCAATGCCATGGCAGCACTTGGACTGAAGATGCCACAGCACCAGCAGGTTCTTTGCAGGGTAGGAGCAGGGCTGAAGAGCAGTGGGAATTGAGCAGCCTATTTTATGGGCATAAACACAAATAGGCATGTACAAGTACCTTTGCCTACCAGAAGATGGGAAACAGCTCATTTTCCACAAAATAAAAATTTTGGGGAAAAAAAGAAAACCCAGGTCCTTGTCCATGGCAAGTGATTTGGGAGGCAAAACTTTTCTCAGGGAAGTGCATACCACTGGACTATTTAATCTAATCAAATCTGATATACTTTTAAACTCAAACTTTTCAAAGGATGGGTTATAAGCTTATCCTACAACTAATATGAATAACCGAAGTAAGTTTATTTTAAACTTATTTATGGGCACTTGGACAGATAAGGACTGGTTCCTCTTGAAAACCTCTACTGATAATTAAAAACATTCATTTCCTTTCAGACTATCAGTTTATACCGAAGAACAGGCATTTGATATGTATCTGTTCATCAGATATTTACAACCTAGACATGGATGTTTGTTTCAAGGTCAAATAATCTTTTTTTTTAATTTTTTTCCCAGAAGTAAGTTTTTTCACAGATATGCTGCTCATTATTAACTTTTACATATTACTGTTCATTATCAGCTCTTCTCTTGTTCTATGTGTACACTTGCCTGTCTTCTCAGTTTTCTAGAATCACATGATAAATGATCCCTACACTGACTTGAAATGGAGAATTAACGGTTTGAACAATTCCCCCGGATGCAATGTCCAGTTTGGGCCAGCCTTTATTCAGGCTCTAGACATACTAGAAAATACCCTAGACATGTTAGATTTTGCAGGCAAATAACCCCCCATCAGGGAAAGTGTGATCAGAGGTTTAGTTAACAGGTCAGCAAAATCAAACTAGTATGCCACTGACATCCAGAAACTGAACAGACTACCTAAGAGGTGCTCATGAGGTGCTCATCACACAGCCCACACTGACATACAGCAGAGACGCATGCAATCTTTTGCTATATGCTGACTACTTCAGTCTGTGTTCCTGGTTGATTCCTTTGTCAGCAGGGAAATAAAATACGACTCCAGCCCTAGACACTCCCCAAAGTCTGAGGTAAGGAGCATTGCTCAAGGATCAGAAAATGATCAGTTTTTGTTTTTGTTTTTAAATTTTTGTAGCCCCGCCCGATAAAAACAAGAACCAGTGTGCAAAGAAAAGTATAAGAAAATATACAGGCCATGAAAACACAATAGCTAGCAGTATTTTCAAATCCACCAGCAGTAGATTGTTGCAGTATGAAACCTCTTTTTGCTCAATATGTCTTCTCATGGACATTTCTCAGATTAAATGTAAGGATTCGTGCCTGCCCTGTGGCCCTCACTGCTTCCCTCCATAAGACCCAGCTTGTTCTGCTTATTGGCCGGAGAAGGGATAAACACCTTCTTCTTCACCAAATTTAACAGGAACCTAACTGAAACATTCAATTGCATTTATATATATATATTTTTTTTAAGATGGTGTGCTACTTAATGATGAAATACTGTTTATACTCCCTTGTATAAATACCGCTACAGTAGAAAAAAAATCTGCTGTTACAGTAGAAATAAACAAGGGGGCAGATCTTTGGATTCTGATCTGGACTGGAGTTTGGCCAGGTTTTATGCTCCTCATAGAGCATCTGTGAAGATGCTCCATAAATTGCTTGAATATTATTTTCTCACATGACGTTGAATAATGGTATTTCTCCCACTTGTAAAAGATTTACTTTTCTACACAAAGCAAATACGAACTTTTAAACAAAATATTCTAATTGCAATTCTACCTCATTTAAAAATATCTTTCCTGCAAATCCTGCACCAATGTTGGTATTTGAATCACTGTCCTGCTCTGCAAGGTGTTTTTACCATCAAGTAAAAATAGCATTCAATTGTTCTCAAGAGCAGATGGCATGTCCATTACTAGTAAAGACATCTTGCTAAACATATGGCAGAACAGGTTAACTAAAGGGCAAAGTGGTTAAAGTCTTGCAGCAAACCAAGACTGTCATAAATACAACACTTCACCTGAAATGAAATTCCAAACAAACCCTATGTGTGAGCACTTCTCCGTAACAACACCTAGAGTTGCAAACATTTGTCCACCTTCATTTATTAACGAGGCAACAGGGAATTGATATCCCACCAGGGCAGCGTCCCCTGTATTTGCCTTCTGAGTTCCAAACAGAATGGTGCAGTTGAACAAGTGTATAAAACAACAGCAAATACCCATCAAACAACAACAACCAAACCCACAAAAGCAGCCTTTTAGATTTTCTAACTGATTAAAATACTGAAATATGGACCAAAAGCATGGATAATTTTTGTAGGATCTATGGTTCCTGTGCAAATAGAGAGGGCAGACATATTCTCTTTTGCTTTGAGCGAAATAACACCAGAAATTACTCAGGCATTTAAACTATCACATAAAGATTTTAAAACACATGACAACTTCACACTTAATTAATTTTTTAACACCCATCTTTAATATATGAATGTTGCTATTTGCCTAATATTGGCATAAACATGAAGTTACTCCACTGAGGTTAATTAAACTAAACTGAAATAAAACATATTTAAGAGAATATTTAAGAGACACTGTAATCAACATCGGTATCTTTCCAAACGCAGCTTTCCAATGCAGTAATCAGAATAACAGTTTTACTGTAATTGTTCTTACCAATCGCTGTGGTTAGTACAAACACTTGCTCCATTTTCTTTCCATCGTTGTAAAATGCCATATGCCAAGCTCCTTGATCCATGTACTCGATGAAGCCTGTCTCTTGCAGTGAAGTTAAGATCAGATTCCTGGGAGCTTGCTGTGGCTCCTCTGAGTTTTTTGGTTCCTGTTTAATTAACTGCTTTCCATCCATCAATTTTACAAAATCAAACTGAAATAATAATGAGCAACAATTAACCACCTAGTAAATTTTTATGGAATCTACACTGCATGTCTCATTCAAACAGCAAAAAGCAGCTGAAATCTTGAGAGGAATTGCCTGTCTGACTAAGAATGCATCAACATGGATAGCAGTTGCATATAACCTGGTCCATGTAGCTTCAGTTCCTTATTCCATATAGAAAGCATTATGGTAGGTCAGAAATCTGGCATCAAAACTTGCTTTTTGCTATGGCAGGTTAAATTCAGGCTTGCTTCACTAAATGCAGCAGGTGTACTTCGACATTATATCTCTTTAATGGGAATAATTCCAAAATTCCCAAGCTGTAGTGCCTTGCTTTATGCAGTGATTCATCTCAAATGCCAAAAACAGATTAAATAAGCTATTGTTTCATACCAGAATTTTCAGTGTTTGTTCCTTAGTATCACTGTCACATATCAAAACCTACTTACACTTTTTATTTATATTTAATTTTATTAATGCGATTAAGTGACTACTTTGTGACATGGAAACAAGTAAGACTTAATCAAGTCGATGCCAACAACTTTAAGAACAGTTAACTTGAAAGCATCAGAGAAGACGTAAACCTTTCTAAAATTTCTGTTTAAGAAATGTATATATTTCTCTCTTTTTTTTTTTCCCCAGGCATTCTCCAGACTGATTTTCAGTAAAGTTCAAGTTCAGCTTGACTGAATACCCAATCAAAGCCAACGACAGCTAGAATCGCCTATTTCTAAGATCAAACCTCTAGTAAATCATTGTTGAGATTAGACTAGATGACCTCCACAGGTCCCTTCTAAACAATCTTTCCATGATTCTGTATACAAGTTTATCACATATGTTGTAATCCTGCTATAAGACAGCATTTCAATCCATTGAAATGATAGCTTCATATGCCAACCACAGCAAGCAAAAAAAAAAAAAAAAAAAGGTTGAATGTGACCAGCAATACTGCATATTCTTAACGCCTAGCTAGGTTTTCTCCTGCAATATCCCCAGCAGTAAATGCTCTGAAATAATCTTTGTATCAGAAACTAACAGTTTTTTTTCCTATTATCTCTTTATACTGACTGTAGTCTGTAATCTGTTTGTTTTGATGAAGTCCTAGAAAGACTAAAGCATTTTCAAATGATCTAGTATTTCACCCCACTGCCCCCCAAAAGACAGCGTGCAGTTGTCCTGCCTCCCACAGCCACGTGGCAGTGGGCAGAATGGCTGATCTTGCTGGTACGACACTGCCCCTCCACTGGGGAGGGCATGGTTTGGGGGTGTAGCTAGACCTCAGTATAAGAACGGGATAAACAGACTGCTTTCTGTGGTTACAGCCAGTTCCTTCCTTCCTCCCTGCTTTAAAAGTGTGTTGTGAACATTAGCATCCACTGCTGTTTGAAACTGTAAAGCATGATGCAATTAGCATTATTACTAATTACCTGAGTGTGAGTAGGTGGAATGTTTCTTCTGCCATAAATTCCCAGCAGAGAATCCTTCGCCAGTGAAATGTTGAATTTCAGGTACATGGGGTGATGTATGGTGATCTGAAAGCGCCAGAATAAACCGGGCGGGATCATTTGCATAACTTGTGCTCCGATCTCAACTTCTCCTGTGTCTATGGCCCGTCCCTTCTGAAACACTGATTTTCCAGAAACAAAGGAAACAATAAGATGCATAATCCCAGTTGGCGAAGATACCAGGTCATGTACAATAAATAACCTCTAAACTGAGGACATTTCACTGAAATCACTGTATTTTTTTATTCAACTAATTGAAAAATATAAATAAACTATGTGCAATATTTACCAAAATAGGCGTCACAGAGCTTTTTTTCCCCCTGGAAATCTTGGAATGCTTTACTGACTGCAAAAAGGTATTGGTGCTGCTGTGGAAACCACAGACTTTACATCTACACCTATCAGCTGTTAAAACAAACCCCATTCGACTGCGAGTGCAGAGAATGCACAGCGGGACAGCTTCCTCTGGCACGGGTCCCCGGCCACCGCCGAGCAGGCATTGCATAAGCTACACAAATGGACACCGGTGAAGACAGAAAATCCATCAAACCTGGTAGGTCAGAGCCCGTGTCCATGCCTGAATTTCTATTAATCACCATTCCCAACAATCATATTGTGGCAATGAAAATCTAGTCCTAGAGAAATAAAGAACATCTGTTTTTGCTTGGACTTTCTGCATAAAAGCCTAACAGGGGCATAAGGATAGGGAGAGGCAATCTAAAGAGAAAACTGGCATCGTTTTGTAGTGCCTAACAATACATCTGCAGACATCTACAGCATATAACTTCAACCATGGCTATGAGAAAGCTGAAATAGAAAGGGAAATGGAATGTGTAAAGAAGCCATTGCCAAACTAAATCAGAGCTGGCTTGCTTTGCTGGCATGTATCACCATCTTTATCTATTTTAATGCCTGTCTGTGATCAGCATCCTGACATGCTGCAAGCCACAGACCCAATCCTGCTAACGTCTGACGTAATTCCACCCTAAGTTCTGCAAAACCCTCAAGCCCATTTGCAAACTTCCTCTCAACTAGAAAAAAGAAGGAGAGCATGCTACAAAGGAGGAGGAACCAAGAGAAGAAGACTGAATTCAGCAGCCATAGCCATTTATGTGTCATTTCATTCCAATATTGTGGTGAAGGATAAAGAGGAGCAATCAAAGTGACTGGAGCCTCACCTTTCACAATAATGCATAAAAATATCCAATGCAACATAATGCCCAGGAAATTTTATAAATTGCCTTTGGAAATGAAAACAGCAGTAGCAAAGCTAGGGCCAGATTTTTCCTAAACATATTAATAACAGAGATCCTCAGTGGGATCCTTCATTGGCTTTAACTAGTGTAGGGAGTACTTAGCATTCTTAATGAATAGAGATTTCGTTTACGAGGCAGGAGCAATTCTCAGGGTACTGGATCTTCCAGCTTTACAGCTGCTTTGTGTCACCAGAAACAAAGCTACAGCAAGAACCAGGAGCTGACTTTTAACACCTTACCACATAAAAGCATACGTTTTTAGAGCACACAACTTGTTTTCTTAAACTCTAAAAAAACACCTTGAACCTTAGCACATAAACTATCTCCAAATCCCTGCTTTAGCAATGTTCAAGGTGAGACTACTTTTGTCCGATTTTCTTTGTGAATCAAGTCTTCCATGTGGAGTTTTGAGTAGAAATTTAAACTTCTAATGTAGTTGGGCAAAGAAAGTGGATCCCTCCCACCCCATGCCACGCATCAGATCCCGTTGGCTGATGTAAATTTAAAAACCTTTTCCCCTATTTCCAGTACTCCAGAGATATTAAATCTTAATGATTCTTTGCAAGCAATTACCCTGGGTTAAGTAAAACACTAAGGAACTTTTTGGTGATATTGACACATGGTAATTAATGTGATTCAATTACAAGATGGTAGAGCACTAAGTAAAAAGTCAAGGATACGGTATCATTTTGGAAGTTAATGGCATTTTTGGTCTGCGTTCAAGGTCCTTTAAAATGCACTAACTGCTTTTGAGTTTGTTGAAGTGAGAAGGCCTTGTTCTTATTTGAAAAGAAAAAGCATCAGGACTTTAGTCGGGGCATACGCGTCCTTTGAGGAAGTATTTTCACTAATTGATGTTATCGGATTATGCTGAATAGCACGTTACTGTTGCTAGGCTCAATACAACGTATCTCTGAGAAGTTTTTCCACATAGGGATGAAAATTTTGTCTTAGTAATAATTTTATGTAATCTTAAAAAAACATACATATACTTAAGATTTCCTATTATCTCATTATATCTGAAAGAAGTGCATGCTGCTGTTCACAATGTTGACATGAAAAAACATGTATTATCTACCACCTACTGAAAGTAGTACTCGCAGCACCCTTACCTTTCAAATACTATTTTTTTCAGGTAACCATACAGCATGAAAAGCTGACTGTAAGCACTGTGTCTGAAGTGCATGCTTTCATATTCAGTGAGCCATTGTGACTCCTTTATAGAAAAAAATAATTTAGCTCTGTTTCTTTGCTTAATTGAATGAAGCAGATATTTGGCCATACAGGTAAGTCATCTGAGGATATGCTATTCACAGACTATCTCATATACTTTCTTACTCTTTCTTGGAAAAGTCTTAGATAAGCTTTTAAAATTACAGTGTTGCAATACAATTTCTGTACTTGCTCTAAAAACCTTTTTCCTATAACAACATTTTTCCTATGACAAAGTCTCATTTAATTACCTACATTCAATTCCTAGTACAGCTCCCAGTCTTACCAACTGGTATTAATTTCTCCCCATTCTTTCTAAGCACACTTTCTCTGTGGTTCTAAAACAGAAGATAGATTCCTAATCACAGGTTTCTTTTGGCTTCAAGAAAGTAAAACTCTGAACAGCATGGTGCCAATTATCTTCACAAGGAAGTACCCATATGCTGATTATTACTGATCCTGAAACAATCAATCTCCTTGTACTCCCCTGGTAAATACCAGCATCAATAGGACGTCTGAGTTTTTAATCACATTGCTACATATTAAAATGTTAACTCATAGCCATGGGTCACTGTGTCATAAAATGACTTAAAGAAATCTGACTTGCTGGTTTATAAACTTGATTTCCATTAAAAGATTAGTTAAAATACATGCTTTCAAAGTCTGGGAAAGCATCTTGTGCTGCTGCATAGAGTTGGGAAAATGGGAGGTTACAATATCTGACAGTACTTATTTATCCCTGTGAAATCACATTAGAGGCTTCAAGTTTACAGGCGAAGTATCAACTTTCCATGGTACGCTGCTGAAGTGCCATTTCCAAGTCCTCCTTCCCAGCACATTAACATGGAATATTTGGTACAAACACGGGGGGAAAAATGACTTATGTATATTAAAAGGGATGGGAAGGAAGCAAGGAAACAAGGGAGGGAGGGAGAGAGACATCAGAAGTTAGTCAGATCCAGACAATGCACATACCAATGCCTGATCCTAAGTCCACATTGCTTTTCTTGTGTTTTCTCAAGTGTATAATTCTTATTAGCATACCCTGGATTAGCATACCCCAGAAGGTGGAAAATGACAAGTCAGACAACAGGCTAGATATATTCAAGACTGATCTCTGAAACTGCTGGATAAGCCCTCAGTGAAGGAGCTCTGGTGTCACAGCTCTCCTTGCTTTAGTGCTTTGGGGGAATCCTGTGGCTACGCATGACATTAGGATTGCTTGGGGTGAGGGAACTGTTTTTTTCTGTTGGTGGTGGTGGTGGTGGAGGTTTTTACCTGCTACATTGAGTTCTCTATTGACTCACATATGCTCTTCTCTGTTCTCGAAAATCTAATTTTTAGGATCATGTTTTGATGTTTTTCCTGTACTTCCTCCTTTGGAAGCCAAATGCTTTGGATGAGCTTTTATTAAATCTGTAATATATTGACAAAATGATTTAATGCAGTTTAGAAGAACTACTTGATAGTTTAGACGTTTTCCACGGTGTACCAGGACAGAAATACAAAAGTGTGTAAAACATTTACTGTAATTCACTATCAATCCATTCTAAGAGAAGAAATAATGGATAACAATATCATTGCCTCCTCACATATATTTCTGTTGCTCATTTATCTAATATGATCTCTATCCAGCTGTGCCACATTGATTTGTAAGACTATTGACTGAGATGCAATTTTCCTTCTGGAGGGACTGGTACAACCACGTCCCACCTTGTCTCATATTTAGAGTCATAGATCTTACCTGGCAGACACAGAATCATCACTGCTCTGCTACAAAAGTTGAAAACTCTGGAAATCTCCCATCATTGCAGAACTCAGTAAAATTTTACCTTCCTCCTAATAGCTGAAAGAGTAGAGTTCATGTTCTATTCCCATTCACTTTTCTCTGATCTAATCCATTTGATTTATCCACTTTTTCTGTGTACCATAAAAAGAAATGGGATGGCTATCTGCTTTTTAGGGTCAAAAATCATCGTTGTGGTGTTATGTGGTGGTCAATGGGAAATAGGTGTTAGGTCTTCTAGCTAGTATTGGGGTAGGTGAGCTAACAGCATTGAACAATGGGACTTGAGAGAAAGGAATTGTGAGTCCTCTCAGCAGCCCTGCTCTGTTTCATGCTGCTGGCTGTACCACTCCTTTCCTTTGCCAGCTCTGGCATGTCTCTGCCCCTTCAGAACAGCTGGTTCATCAACTAAGCAGAAAACTATTCACCATTTCACCAAAGCCATTTCCTGCCACCAGTAAGCTGAGGTGCTTTGCTCACTCCTGAGACAATTCCTGAAGCAGGCACGGGGCCACAGGGAGAGGTGCTGTGGGCTGTCCCCCACTGCCGGACTGGCTCAGACATTTTCTGAAACCCCAGGTGGTTCCTGCAAGCTGATTCAGTACGACTGGTTATGGCAGGATGTGACAGGATGCTGTATCTTATCTTACGTCTTCAAGAACTGGATGTCTTTAAGAGCATTAGGATTTCTGCCCTTCTGCATATTCTGACCTGTCAGCACAAAGATTTTCACTTTGCTAAGAGTGACTCTGGTCTGCAAGACACAGGCACAGCAACGAGCCCTTAGCACAACCAGGGGACATGGCAAATATGCTCTCATCTCTCCTGTCTTAAGACAAGAGGCAAGCTCTCTGATCTCTCTTCTCTCACAAAGGAAAGGCAGTTATTTTGCTATTGAACATTACCTCTTCAATGGCTTGGGCCGGTTGCTCATTTCAGTGAGACTTCTGCTAAACGACACGATCTGGATATGGGATTTTAATACCTATTTTCATTTTTTTTCTAGAGAAAATAGATCTTGAATTCAAAATACTGCCAAACTTTAGCAAATACAGAATCTGATCTGTAGAAATGTTTAAATATTCCTGCTTTGTCTGTCTGCATCTTCACACATACCTTTTTTTTCTGTTTTATCAGAAACTTTTCCTCCAATCGGCGAGTAAGTAGTATCCACGGATTCTGTTCCTCTGTTTCCTTTGCTAACTCCATTTTCGTACAGCTGCCCTTCAACAGGCTGTAGTTGCCAGGTTAGACCAAACAAGTGTACTGCTGCAAAAAATGAAGACCAATTAATTGACGTCTAAGCTACAGCACCTTCAGTTACACTAAGAAAAAATGCTACGACCCAGTTTCTGCAAAGTCAAGTATTATTTAGTTCTGTTAGCAATAAATCAGAATTTCAAGCATTCTAATGAGCAATTTACTATTTTACCTTAAAACTCAATGTTTAATTAGTTTCCACACTTTCTTTTGGAGCTCAGCCAGGTCATGGTGATGAATTTCTACAGCAATTAATGGAAATACTTGCAATTAAAAGGGTAACAGTTGACTGCCTTAAATATTGTGTGACAGACTCTTATGCTGCATCAACCTCCCTCAATTTTCAGCTGTCACGGAGCTCAGAGTTTGTTGGATTAAAGCACAGCCACCATGTAAAACTTCCACCTTTCTAACCCAGTTCTAAGTGAAATTGTGCCCACTGCATTCCCAAACGTTATCACTTAGATCAGTTTGAACATTAGTAAAAACACTGACTTCATAGATTTGCCCTAGAATTTCGTTGCAGACTAAAAAACCAAAAACAAAACACCTGGCTTCAGATCTAAAATATATGCAATTAGTTTGTAACACGTTATTGGAAATATAGTTTTTATTTATGTATGCATTGGCAAATCTAATAAATTAATTCTTTTACAAATTTATCTCCATACATGGGGGCTGCCGACTCCATTTTGGCTATACAGCCATTCACTTCTTCTGCTTGCCTTTCTGTTCTTTCTAATTTGAGGCATCGAAACCTTGTAGGAGAAAGACAGCAACAGAGGATCTTATTTTAAGCATACTGTGATAGTACTGCAGTCATTCTAGACAATTAGACATTCTAGAGGAAGGCTTATTCTTCCAAGGAAGACATTGCCTTAGCACTGAAGTAACTCAGCGGGGAGGACTGATGACCCATTAAAATATGGATTGAGGATACTCCCCACAGAGGAGCTGAAATCATCACAAAAAGAGCAAAAATTGAGTAACAGACTCTTTAGCCACACACAGCATTTTGCACTGAGTAGGATCTGCCCACAGTGGGAGCCTCAAAGGCAATAAATCTGCTCTTCCTGAATTGGGTATGAACCTCAGAGACTTTCAAGAGAAGTAAGTGGGATCTAGAATGAGGTCTTGCATTGAGAAAGTACATTCTTTTCCTTTGTACTATTTTAAGAAAAAATTATCTTGATATAAATAGGAAACCTACAGTTTATTATCTATTTTATATGTTTGCTCCCAAGTCTTGCTTGCACACTTAAAAGATAAAACTATAATGCAAAAAATCATGCCTTCAATGGGTTCCTGCAAGGCCTTGCCAAACTACTACAGGAATGCAAAGCTGCCAATCTACAATCATTATATTCAGACCTGTGCACTCCTGGATCACTCAGCATAGATACATGATCCAAATCAAGCAAATTACAGCATTTCTATTGCATTAGTGAGGCGACACTGTCAGAATTTGTGCCACATTTATATTTGCATTTAGCACTGCCCCAGCACCAGGTCTGGAAGACGCACCCCGGGGCTGTAAATTCCCAGTCCCCAGAAAAGATGCTAGAGGCTTACTCCAGTGTTAGTGGAGACTTCTCAAGCTGGACACTTGCTGGATTGCTTCATATTCCATGGACTTGAAACGATCAAGGGACTGTGCTTATACTTTGAAAAGGGGCTTGCAGCCAAATCACACAGACCTAAGCTCTGATAGTCAAGCTTATTAATGCAAGACAGATTACTTCTCCTTACAGAAGGTACAACAAAAATCTGTATGCCTTGACATCTCTAGAGGAGGCAGCTCTTACTCCTGGCTTGAGCTTCTGGGCATTATTATGATATAAAGAGTTAATAACAACAGAAAGGAACAAAGTGCAATGGGACTGATAATTAATGAATGTACATTTCTTTATACTAATGAAAATAATTATATGAGCACTTGAAACAGATCAACACCAGGTGCAAAACATAACATAAATAAGCTTTTAGTGGTTATACAATCATGAGCATGGTCTAGCTGCTTTCATATGTTATTTCCATTATCACTATTATTCATTTCCTAAGACAGTATTTGCATGTGTTGCAGAGGGTACGTCACCAAAGGAAGGGCTGAATATGTAATGCACATTTTTCCTTACTATATGTATTTTCCAGATTACACACACTATGCATTTTGTCATCCATTCGCACCAATTCGAAGAGTTCCTTGCTTTGCCTTCCCTTCAGGCAGGGGAAGCGCTGTTGTTTTTATAGCTCATGCCAAAGCTTGGCAAGCTAGCAAAGCTGTTTGTATGCATGTTTGACAGTCTGCTTTCTCCCTGAGAAACACCAACTACATTGCGGAGATGGTGGTCTCTGCCAGCCTCGGACTCTTAACTTCCAGTCTGCGGGAGATTACACGTGATATTGGTAGTCATGCTTCACATTAAATTACGTTCAAGACTGAGTATTTGAACAACACAGCACATGGCTGTGAAAGTAAGATCTACCTGAATTAAACTAAATAACTACTACCACTGCAGAAACCTGGTCATCTTGCAAAGTTAAAATAAATCTGACTTTCATTACATCAGCTATCAAGTTGGTATGTATGCAAACTGTAGCTCTTGACAAATTACCTTTGGATCCAAGTATAACTCCAGCAGTAAAAAGACCAGGTACCACAGTAAAGCCATTAATTCTTAGAGTTACCTTCTTCAGAAGTTAACTACAGGGAGTGATACATTTTTATTTAGCAGACACAGAGGCTTAGCTTGCCTCTTCTTTTTCTGTGATACTTTTCTTTTATATAAGGTAAATATTATTTATACAAAGCCTCTGTTTCCTACAACATACATACATCATACTTTAAATATATAGATATTTCACCAAATAAGATTAAGGAAAATTTTCAAATCTCTCTCTCTCCCCCAAATCTCTTAAGAAGTAAGTAGGCATGTACTGAATTCCATTAAAACCTCAAAAGATTTCTTTTGAGTCATTCTTTCTGATTTTTCTAGTACATTTCTGGCTTTTGCTGTTTTCCCTTCACACAAAGGGGCACAGATAGAGCTGTGGAATTGAACAGTGGGCCACCGCATTATTTACCACAGCATAAATCCATCTGTAAGATGCTCAGCTCTAGTTCCCACGTGTAGCACACAGGTACAAGACCCTACTCCATAGACCAATTAGAAGATGACACCAGACCTCTGTCTGAGATTTGGTTTCTGATCAAGGTATCAGTCCCTTCTTCAAAGTTTAGTCTTCTGGACTGATGTTTATATAAAAAGAACATAACCACAGTATTTTTAAGGGTTGGTTGCTGACTAAGAGCATCAAAATCCATCTTTACAATTAAAGATGCATTACTGGATGCAGCTCAATCTCCCATAAAAACCAAAAACAACCCTCAAGGTATGATGAAGACACTGATACTACAGAAAAAGCAACAATTACTTTGACTGTGGCCACCTGGCATTCCAGAAAAATTCTACCATCAGATACCCTGTATTGTGCATCACCTGAAATACCTCAACTACTGGTGGGGTGCCTAAGACCACTGGTGAACTGCTACAGTTTCAAGCAAAACCAAAGACTACCAGGTAAGTGGAGATTTAACCAGCTTGTTACCAGCATCAGTATGCTTCACAACTGCAAAATTCCTACTTAAAGCTAGGAAGGGCTTCAGTGAGTCACCAGGAGAATCAAACCATAATGTCCCCTCATCCGGACCTAACACAAGCCTCTCGTCTGGAAACTGAGTGCCAACACTGTCACTGCTGGTAGCAACCACACTTCTTTACCTGGCATTCCTGAACATCCCACTTGACTTCTGTTTCCTTGATTCTTCCATCTTACTGCAAATCTCATCTGAAAAGATATTCTTTCCTGGTTGCTTGAACCTCCAGCATATTCACCCCTCTGCCATGACTTGATCCCTTTGGTATTTATGAGTTGCATTCTGCCACAAGCAGAGTTGTACACTGCTCTCACTGAGGTGATTTGGAGGCAGGCAAATATATCTGAAGGCAAAATCTGACCCTCTTTACATAATGTTTGGAGACAGAGCTTATACAATGGATGTCACCATACCTGTGTTTTATTGGATAGTCCTGTTTAATTCAAGGTTTCAGATGAAATTGTAACATAAGAGTGGACATATACTTTTTTGTTTACAGCATGCATTATGGATGTTAGTCTAGATGATAAATTTGGAGGAGTCTGTATTCAGTGGAGCTAAAGAGAATGGAGGATACCACATGAACAGGATGAAACTAAGCTTCTCCCTCAGTCAGCCAGCTGCAAGGGGGAGATGCTCAGGGCAGCTTGAAATGGCCGATCTCAAATACAGAAGACTCTACCTGCAGTGCAGAGCTTTTCTTGGCTAACTTATTATGCTTCTCAGGTAAAAAGTAATTATTAGGTATAAAACAGATCTCTTGCAGAAGAAGATAAATTAAAGACCTGTATCTTCCATCCTACCTATAATTTTCCTTCATAGAACAAAGACAAGAAAGGCTAATATGGCTTTATGCTGTCTAAGGGATTTTCTCTGTCCAGGGGCAGTTTCTGGTTACTTCAGGTTGCTACTGTAATTGGAACCAGTTGGGCTCTGTTTGGAACCAAAGCTTGGGGCTTTACCTCTGAAGTAAATGAGCAGGTTGCTTATTTTGTTCATCATCTAAATAAAACCAACTGACGCTTCCAGATAAAGCAACTCAGTCCCTGCAACTCCGCCGCATACTAAAGTAAATATTCACAAATTTATAAGCATTTCTTTTTCTTCAGAACTCACTTTGTAAACTGGATTAACCCACCATCTGCTATGAAGCCAATGATCTAATTTAATTTATTCTTATCTACCTTCTGTGTAAGCACAGCTTGTCAACTCCTGTGCTACAAGTTTGGCAGAATATGAATAAGAGGCTTGGCTCCAGTGCAAAACAGACTCTCAGTAGTGAGATGTTAGAAAAGTCCTGTGCAGTAAGTACTTATCAACCCCCAAGACGAACTTCAGAGAACAAAAATCCTACAAATGTGAAGTCTCTCCAAATTGCTGACCTCTACTAAAGACTTCTGTTTAGCTTTCCGTGCTGTTTCCAGTTATTTTGGAAAATCTCAGTAGATCATCCCCCTGAAGCCTACCCTGCAGAAGAGCTGTAGTACAAACTATCTCAGCAGCTGACTACTCTTTCTGCACCTGCTATGTCGAAGTGCCAGAGAAATATTTATTTTCTCTAGCTGCTAGCAGGTTCAGTTTATAAAACTGGATTTCGCTGTGGCATGAAGCCCACGGTGCACAAAGTTCTTCAATTGCAGCTGGGTACTGTAAAGGTGAATTGGTATAAAAATACCTGAATACAACTAGAGTCAGAATTGAGGTTCTGATCTTGACCTACAAAAAGGGAGTTCTTTTGCAAGTTCATTTTGTAAATAAAATCTAACGTCATTCTGCTCTAAGCAAATCTGAAATTTTGAGACTGTTAACATTTAATTCAGCATAAGAATCCTTGTTTTATTTTTATTTTTTTATTTGTGTTGAGGCACTACATTATTCTGGACCATCTACATATCCTTTCACAAGGTAAGGATTTTTCCACATAGCTGTTATATCTGTCTCAGCTCAAGCATTCTCCTCTATCTCAAGCAGTCTTCTCTTTATACACAACATATTTTTATACCTGAGAGCAAAAATAACCACCCTGCCTCTCCTGCAGTCCTCCTACTCAGACATATAATGACCAGCCTGGTTTCACTTTTCATTACTAAGCCATCCGCTAGCCTTAGGAACAAACAAAACCTAATCTCAGACAATAGTACAATGCTGTCAGACTTCCTCCTCAGCGTACTTAAAGACCTGCGACAATATCAAGCTCATCAAAAGGACCCAGGCTCCCAGAGAACAGAGGCCATGGTTTCCAGCTGTGTAACCCTGATGGACCTGTCTCACCGAGAGCAATCTCAGTGACGAGCTCAGCAGCATTACAAAGAGTTGCACATCTGCGTCATGGCTTTTACTTAGACCTGAACCATTTAGCAATGTGTACCATACCATGATACTCTTCAGTGTGAAATCACCATATTAACCCCTTCAGCCTTTCCCACATAATTTCTAGTTCTCAGAGTTAAGGATTTATATTTTTCCTACTGTTTTATATTGTATAAAGCTATGTAACCGATATTATAAATCTATGCTGTGAGATACATACATCCCCTAAATTTGGCCTAGCCTTTCCCAGTGCTGAAGCCATCACTCTTCTGCCTTGGACAGTGCAAGAAATGGTAGGTCAGAATGGCAAACAGCAGTGAGGTTTTAATTTCTTCACCCTCAGTATGAATATAATTTAAAACCCAACACCCATCTCCAGTGCATACTCAGAAATAGAGATAATATCACAAAGGATAGGGACAACTTCATTTTCATACTTGAGAATTCATTTGTGTATAAAATAGTCATTTTGTAGTCAGGCATGGTTACACCTAAGAACATGGCATCCGATTTTCAGAGGCACAGAACATTTGCATGTCCCGCTGAAATCAATAAGAACCATAGGAGTTCAGCACCTTTAATCAATAGGACCAGTGATTTGCAAGTCCAAATGAGCAGCTGATAAAAAGGTAAGCTATCATGGAGAAAAATCCTACTTACTAATGAGCTAAAAATGACTGACTAGATGAGCAGTCACATCATCAAACACTGTGTTGTTTTTTTTAAAGAAAATGGCATGGTATGAAAACTGCAAAAAAATATTGTATTTCTTATTTTATCTCTTGTATTTGCCTTGTATACTCTGAAATTTTGGTTGAATTTCTTCTTTAATTATTGATACCTTCCTAGGCTTTTATTACAATGAGATTAAAAAAAAAGAGAATATTTAGTACACCACTCCACAACGGTAACCTATTTTATACTGTTTATACTAACACAGACCAATAGATGAACAGAGAGACAGAAGTATTGACTGCATTGAATCAAACAGATATGGTCTCATATTTTGTGGGATAATTAGGAATCTACGTTACAGACTTGACTATAGCCTACAGTTTGCTAGTCCTCATTTTACTTACCAGATTTGAACGCTATTTCAAAAGTACTTCCCAGTACTGTTAAAGAAATTTCACTTTTTGTTTCCACACTGCCCTTTTGCAAGGTGTCATCTCCATAAATATATCTGAGCCTAGACTAGGGACACGTATCCATCTCAGCCCTTTGAAATGCCTCATGCCAGAGAAACACACATCAACAAACAGCCAGAATTTATCTGCTTCTGTTTTATAATCCAAAATAGAAAACCTTTAAGGCAGCTTATGTAATTTGAATATGAAATACTTATGTATTTCAATAATTTTCCCTATAGTAGTCAGATTTTTTTCCCAATATGAGCATTGATTTGCAGATTTGCATAAATCTTTAAAACACACACAGCTTGTATGCCCTCCAGACACAGCGAGTGCTAGCAGGCAGACTGCCCATTCCACATTTCCATTGCACGAGTAGATAACTTGTTTTCCCTAGTCAGTCTTTCACTCCAGTGGCAATTTCACTCTGCCTTAATCCAGTGCTCTGCTGGCTTTGGAAAGCCCTGGATGGGCTTCTGGGAGCCACAGGTGAAGCTGCCACAGTGCCTGGACACACCGAGGATGTGCCCCAGCATCCCCCTCCTGCTGGGTGACACAGCCCTCACCTGCCTTACTGACCTCTTTGTGGAAAAAGTTGAGCAATGGGCCCCAGGTTGGCATGAATGCATTAAAGTTGTCAACATATATGAAAGTATAGAAGAAATATAAAAGCATATATGCTTTTATTCAATAGAAGATAATTCAAGACATTTATGGTGAGGAGACCAAGCACACGCACTATGAAATGAGCATTTCTTGTAGTAACTACTATGACTCTAAAACCTATTCACAGAAATTACTCTTACTGAAGTGAAAATGTGTTTTACTTGATAAACTAAATATTATGACTACAGATTTTCAATAAATCAGCTGTTATACAACCATTTATGAAGTTCTGTAATTTCCTTACTGTCCATGTAGTAGTCAGATTTATTTCAGCATGTAGCAAATAATAAACATGCTGATTATAGAACAAAAATGGAAACAGATTTTTCTTAAACTGACTAATACTTCAAAGGAGAGAAAATACAGAAGTATGTGTTCTCAAGTAAAAGCTTCTCTACTGAGTCTTGCTGATAACAGGGAAAGGCTAAAAAATAAAATAACAAAAATATTTTGATACTTCACCTTTTGACTGAAAAGAAATCACAGCTTGGAGCACTATGGTGCAGGTTTCAGTTCATCACAAATACAAGACTACTTGCAAATTTTTGATCTGGAATAAGGACTGGATTTCCAGGACTTTGTGAATGTTCTAACTTGAGGCTGAGATCTGGATTTATTTTTGACAGTCTCAAGTTATCTGTTGCATCTAGCAGCAGTGCGAGATATTTTAGAAAGTGCATTTAACTTACCAGATAAGGGGAAGAAAAATCTTAAATTTTGATCTATGTTCAGTTGGCCAAAAATCACAGATCATTATTGTTTAATGCAGACTATAACATAAAATGTAACGTTGAAAACAACTCTGCCTTTACAAACTCTCCCTTATTCTTCCAGTAACAATGATGGAGTTGATCCCAGGTAAGTCTTCCCCTGGGAGTATTATGAGTTGTTTTACAACTTAGACCCAAGTCTGTAGTATTGCTCAGACCTAACTCCCTTTGTCATTAAGGAAGCCCTCCTGGAGGGAGGAATGAGGTGTCAGACCCAGTGGAAGCATGGTGAGCAAAGTAATTGCTGGAGTGAATTTTAACCTCGGTGTTACATATAGTTTGATTTTGTATATTCAGCTACTCTCATTTGAAACATTCACATTTAAATTCTGGACATGGAAAAATATGCAAAATATGAAACCCTACAGAGCAACCAAACTTTGAAAATAGTTTATATGCTGTTCTTCATACCTAACAAAATTGAAGGAATTAAGGTACCTGACTCATAAGAATGGACCATGAACACAATTAAGTATTTCACCAATCAGAAATGGACAGCAGATATTTAATTTGCGAGAAGCCAGCTAATACTTGCATTTGCAGAAAAACTTAGTAAACTGAATAATTTCTGGGGCAAATAAGGGCAAATAACTGCATCTTAGAAAATCTTTTAAATTAGAATTTCCAGTTCACATATTTAGATTATGCTATTAAAAACCCCAAACACTAGAACTACCAATAATTTGTAAAATTCAAATTACATTAATTTTACCTAGTTCTGCCTAAATCAAGAAAATACATGTTATACTTTTATGTTACCAAGTTAAGAGAAATACAGACGTGTCTACAAGAAGTTCATATAGAGCTTTTTAAATTAGTGATATGGAGCACTTGCAGCTTTCTCAGCCTGATGACATACAGCAGAACATCTCAAAAAGTTAAAATTTTTTCAGTGGCAGACTGAAATCTAAGCAGGCAATGCTTCATCCAGATAAAATTGAAACGGCGTGGGTGGGACATATATGTACCAAACAGATGAGGCTGCAAAAATTATACAGCCAGTCCTAACTGAGGGCATATGCTCACCAGCTGTTATGTAAATCTGCAATTAATGTAGTTTAATAGATCCTCAGGTGCTATCTAATAATCATACACCAGAAATGATCAAATCTGCTTTCCCATCTGCATTAGATCACGAAGTCAGGAAAAAAAACCCTCCTGATGAGCATCTCACTGAGAATAACAAGAACTTTGTCACTATGGGACAAAAAGTACAGTGGGAAATATAAGTGACTGAAATTTTCATAATTTTAATCATAAAGATGTTTATTCAGGGAATACAGAATATCAATGGTTGCTTTTCTGTTTGGAGGTATACCTCAGTATCTCCATACCAGTTTTACCAAGTATGACCTTCCATGTAAGCCCAGAGTTATTCCCACCCAAGTTATAAGATGTTGGACAGATACTCTGGCTCCTGCTCATATGAAAATTGGCAACTAAATCAACAGAGTGTGTGTGTGAAAAAATGCATCACATTAGCAAAAATTCATTAGATTTTCACGTTTATAGAAGCCACAGCCACACTCTAAGATTCAACAAAATTAATGTTCCATAATATTTTCAATTCAGATAGAAAATGTGTGATAATTAATGTTCAGCCAAAATGCCATATAGTAAGTCAAAAAGATTTGCTCTTCCACGTACAATTTTAATCACAGTGACTGCAAACCCACCTTCAATATATCTATCTTCCAAAAAAAGAAAAGGAAGGAGTTTCTAGCTATTGTGATAAATCCTGGCAACCTATCATGATAACAAAATTGCAAATTTACTTACCAAAAATGAGCTTGAAATTAAGTTAATGCACTTCAATCTATGTAACATTTTTCTGAAACATAAATTCAATACAGGGACAGCAAAATATATCGTAGAAAATGTGGCTTAAAATGCTAGATGATTTTAGAGCTATTTGCAAGTCTATCCAATGAAATACATATTAAAGGGAAAACAGGAAAGATTTAAACTGTGACCAGATTGAAGAAATGAAATAAGGTAGCCAAACAAAAGACAACGTAGAGTTACCAATATTTTTTCAGCATAATTATATAAGAGCAACAATGTTGTAAGCCTTGATATGAAAATCAGATGTTTAATTTAAGAAAAATATCACAGCAATTAAAATCAGTAGGAGTCCTCTATTAGTATAAACATGTCATCTTGAATAATATTTCTTTCTCTAGTAGACAGTAGTGAGGTTAACACAGTAGAAAGTTAATGAGAGCTCCACATTGTATTCAACCTCTGGCCAACATAGCATTTCGCTTGCCAGAATTTACAAAGGACCCACTGGCAAACACCACTGGTAAATCACAACGTGTGTTAGTGTAAAAGCAAGCATGACAGCAGAGCAGAAAAGATAACAAATAATTCAGCATAGAAAAGAAACAGAGGCTTACCGATAACATAGGCTAGCAACAACGCCAGCGTAACTGTAATGGCAGTAGCACTCAAAGCAGTGCACTTCCAGTTGCAACACCTGTAAGGTTTGTTAAAAGTGAAGGCAGGTCTAGAAAATGTACTTCTAGGAAGAGGCCTAGGAGGTGGAGAGTAAACAGTATTGGATGTTAAAGGGTAGTTCTGACTGGCTGCACTGAAGATAGCTGAAGACCCCGATCCATGTTTAAATAGGAAATGCCTACGAAAAGAAGACAAAGAACCACATTGTAAAAACCAGTTTGCACTGTAAGAAGTGAAAGGAACTATTAAGCATTGCATGATAAATATTGCATGCAGCGTATGGAAAATATAAAAGACAGGAGAAGGTATATTTGAACATCCTCTGTCCTAGAAGTTTGTTTCAGAAGTTCACTGAAAAAACACAAACGCATCCTAACGTCCTGCCCAGGATGTCCGAGCAGCATGGAGGACTTGGCTTTTGGCAGCACCGTGCCCAGGGCTCCTCCAGGACCCGCAGCCCTGTGCACCTCGTCAAGGCTGTGAGAGATAGGGGGACTTTGGCCAGCAGCACCCACCCTGCCCACAAACACAGCCAGGGGTGTTCGTCTCACCAGGAGGACACAAAACATGCAATGCCACCACCTCTTTGAGTATTTGTTTTTACTGCAGAATCTCTCCAGAGAACAGTGATTCAAAAAAAAAAAAAAAAAAAAAAAAAGGAGACTACTTGGTAGAATAGTAGAAAATCAAAGCTAAATTTGAAGGATTTTAGTTAATGTATAGGCAAGTACAATTTCTTTAGTATTCTTAATTGAGCTATTTTGTGAGCAGTTTTTCTTCAAATATTTTTGCTTACTATGGTAACTCTCATCATACCAAGAAAGAATTCATTTGGGGAGCTATTTCAGCATGGGCTGGAGAACTGATTGACTTCAAGAAAAAATAGCGAACATCTCCATTAGCACAAAAATAAGGCACAGAACGTGCCTTGCAGTACAGGCACTGGTGCAGAAACACAGAGTAGTTAACTGTAGGAAGATGGACGATATTTAGGACTGACAAGTGCTCCCCAAGAGGATTAGGGAAAAATATTTAACTTTAAACAATAATTTACGACATCGTGTGCTCAGAAATTGTGGCAGAAAGAGACACATCCAGGACTGATCACACCAAATATTCTTTTGAAAACCAGTATTTTTTTGGCTCCTCTTTCTTTTATGTAAGTGGTCAAACTTCTTGAGCATGCTCTTTTCTGACAGATGTGCATCTAGATCTCCTGCCGTCTAGATCTAAGCCTCTCTGGGAGCCTGTTAGCTCACTTCTCTGCCTCAACCCATGAGGTCGGAGGTGAGAAGTGAAGGGGCAGAGGCTCTACACAGCTGGCAAGAACAAGGACTGCCCTGGCCATAGAGCTGCCACTGGAGTATTGCTTCCGCCTGAATCTCCCCAGCCTTTCTGTTTAACCAAGTAGCTCTGACTCAGAAAGGCATTTCCTAGAGAACAGAATTCAGCTCCTTGGAGCTTTGCTGTGGAAGCGAGACGCTGCTGTGAAACGGCGACCCATTTGCAGGTCAGGTGCTTTGAGCTGAGCCCTGTTCTTGCGAGCTCCAGGCTGCGTAAGAGCATCTGGGGCTGCTGCTGCTGGTTCCTGTACAAACCATATCTCCATTCCTCCATCAGCAGAGGAACGTGGAGGTGCTCTGTGGTCCTGGGCAAGCACCACCATGCCATGTGTGCTGGGGCTGCCAGGAAACATATGTGGATCAATCAATCCACGCTGGTCGAATTTCTCTGCTGCATTCACAGTGGGATGTACACAGGATCAAACACTTAAGAGTATGAAACGTGATTACACTGTGACATTTGACTTTAAGAATATTGTAAATACATGTTCCTGGAAAGGTAATTGCCAAAAAGGTGTAATGAGTATGATATTATGTATTTCCATTAGAATATTTTAAAAGAAAGGTTACGGTTCTCCAAAATGCCAGATTATAGAAAATAAAAAGGTATTACAGGGCAGTTTTATCTTTTAAAAGGCCTTTTATTCAGGCAGTTGCATAAAAAAGAAAGTAAATGAGAACAGTGGTAAGCTTGCTGTTCACAGTGCCTACATATCAGGATTGTTCTGATGAACCACGAGAAGGAAATTTTGCGTTACCTGTGCTGAGTATACTAGTTATTCCTGCTTCATACTTCTTGCACAAGGAAACAGCATTCAGCCAAAAAAAAGAGGACAACTGCACTTGGCTGAGTACAGCACCCTGCAGTTATATTAGGCTCATTCTAATTTCCTCTCCTTTTTCTATAGCTGTAGATACATATATCATGACCCTTATTTAATAGACGGCAATGCTCTGAACAAAGTAATGTTACCTATAACCATTTGAGTTCAAAAATGCTAAATTCAAATACAGGAACATAATAAACTCCAGTGAAATACCCTGTCTACAGGACTGTATAATTCTGTTTCACTCCTATCAGGCCATCAGAATACAGTTGGCTATTTTGGTTTCAATGCTTCATTGTCACACATGAAGGCTTTTGCAAGTACATGAGGTCTTTTTAGTCAGCAGTTACAAAATATGTAGTCACTTAGACGTTCAGTAGAAAAGAACATCACAGCAAAATTCCTACTGATATTTGAGGGAGCAGACTCATCATATAAAGTAGAAAATGTATTATTATGCATATACATATAAAATATATATACATATATACATACACAAATGCACACACATACAGATTAAAAAAATCATATATTAAACAGTCAATAGTTCTTTAATTGCCTTCTGAAGATGTAATGTAAAAATCCCTACTTATTTGATAATTTTTCCTTTAATTTTTTTTGAAATTACTGCAATATGGTCTGATATTGGCAGCACTGATTGTCCTTTATGGTGCATAGCTGAAAGGTATGAGAGTAAAGGCAAGGAAATGCTGAACTGAAAGTTACCAAGTTATTATTAAGGCTCTAATAGACTTGCAATCAATAGCCAGGAATATTTTCATTCTCTTGCACAAGGATTTATAAATGTGGCTTCATAGCCTGATGGTAAAATACTACGGTGCAGATGGATTACTTTAATAGCAGAAGAGTACAAACAAGCTGGATCCAGCTCATAGCCTTGTAGATAGATGACTACGCTGACACAGAGGAGAATTTACACTGCTCAAACTTGTTCTAATAAAACTAAGATTATGGTGCAATGCTACACTGATAGTGAGCTACCAGTGAAATAATGTTGAGAAAATGTTAAAAATCACAGTTGTTTATGCATTTCATTTTTTTTCTAGGGGAGAGTATATCGAGTACCCAAAGACATTTCTATAGAATTTGAAAAACACTCGTGGCACAAAGACAAATTTCCAAAGCTAGACTACGACTATGTTCTCATAAACACAGACGACTACTCATCTGTCTAAGCACACCACTGTTCCCAAAGGACATTAGGACATGCTAAACTGTTGCTATCAATTCTATAGAATCAGGCTCTCTAAAGAGGAAAATAATAAAAATCGCAGTTCAAAAGTTTATATGTGACTGATATGTGCTTTAATACTCGACCTAAGAGAAAAGCTAAGGCTTTTTTTTTAAACTGAAATACAAAAAAATCATAGAATTTTTAAGAATGATTGATAAGACTATTCATTTTAAGTGAGGAAGTTCTAAAATATTCACAAAAACATCAAAACCATTCATAAAGATGAAGACAATATTCTTTTAAAAAGAGAAGTACAAGACATAATCTGCAAAGCATCTGTTCGTGAAATAAAAAGTCACTTATTACACCGATAATTCCAAGACATTAAAATATTCAAGGCTCAGTAATAATTTCACCATCTAAAAAACACAGTTGGAAAATACTAATTCTTTTTAAAAGTAACCACAATGTCTATCTACCTATCTGTCCATTTGTTCATCTTGACAAAAATTCCAAACTTTGAACTCTTTCAAAAGCAAAACTGACAGAAAGGAAAAAACTCTCCCAGACTCATAAAAATCATCAACTTGATCTGGAACCAAAGCCTTAATGAGCTGCTTGCAAACTTGGGTCATGCTCCCTAAGACACTACAGCAGCCATCCAGCCCCCTGTGCAGAAGAGGCATCGACTGATCAATAGCGAGGTGTAAATCTGCTACGTTGACATGCCCAGTAGAGAGATAGGGACCAAGGGAAGGGAGCTGCTGGGTAGTTCAGGTGACATAAGGCATGAAATCAGACCTCTTAGTCCTGCTGATCACAGAATAGCTTGCTTTCTGTAAAGATGAATGTTCATGGGGCTCATCTAAGTGCTCTTTTTCAGCAATAAGAGGAATGGCATATAACTCCAAGAGTGAAACTCATAGAAAAATGATGAATTCTCACTTAGGAGAAGGTG